>NC_039274.1:15046682-15226682 GCF_003368295.1 Carassius auratus
AACCACAAAGTGCTTCAACAAGGCCGATCTTATGGGTCATGTGCAAGTCGTTGCCTTCTCTTCTGAACGTCTGTTGAAAGTAAAAAAAAAAAACTTTAGCTTTACAGAACATATTAGAGAGAAAAACAAAAACACACAAACAAAAAAAAACAACTGATGCTTCTGTGATATCCCATATCAGCCCAAAACAGACATGACTCTCGCTGGACCTGGAGGGTGGGAGAGTTGGTCTATAAACGTGTGTTACTCCACAGCGGTGACCACCCAAACAGGCTACAATAGTCCAAACCATGAGCACTTATAAGTGTTCTGTAGTGATTCGGATTTAGACAAAAAGGTGGTTTGGTAGATGAATTTGTGTTGTACTCGCTCCTTATATACATTTAGCAAACTTGAACATAGAAAAAGTTACATAGTGTTGCTTTAATGTTTCACTTTTAAAACATGGACAAAATAACGATATAGTACTGTATAGTCTCAGTCAAATTCCTAATAATCTAGTTTAAAGACTTTTTCCCCAGATATGAAACTTGTTCACTTAATCCGTGAAGTTTCTGATCCAACTAAACCTCTCTATCATAAGTGTTCCTGAACATTGACAAACCTCATGCTCTTTTTCCTGCAGGACCAGGACAATGTCTCCGGGTTCTTGTCCAGGTGCTTGGTCAGCCTCGCCGCCGAAGGTGATCTTCTGTCCGTGCTTCATACCTTTATCCACGTGCACTTCCAGAATCTTCACCTCTTTAATCACCTTCTTCCCCTCACACTTTTTGCAGCGATCCTTCTCACTGATCACCTCGCCTGGATCATGAAGAAACCAGCAGCGAATCTTACCTCCAGGTGAACACATGGCTGACATTCATGAAGTACAGTCAGACCCCAGTCCCTTACCTTCACCGTTACAATCGGTGCACACGGACTGCATCTGCTGGACCATGCCAGGAGCCAGCTGTCGGATCATGATGCGCATACCCCGCCCCCTGCAGGCCGTGCACTTCTGGACCGCACCAGACTTCCCGCCTTGACTGCAGAAACAGACAGAAAAACACTTCAGCCAGGGCAAGTTTCAAACTCTTTAAAAGCCACGATTTAACAAGAGAGTAACTTACACACAATGTAAGCTTGTACTGAAATGATTGGGTGTGGTGAGAAAAGACTTAAAATGCTCATTACAGAGATCATTCTCCTTAATTGTCCTGAAAACACCCATAATGTGAAACAAACCTTACTCACCCATTACAAGTGCTACACAGAACATTCTTGCTCAGCTGTAATTTGGTTGTTTTTCCATTGTACAAGTCTTCAAGAGACACCCTGTTGGGAAAAGTAAACGTGCAAGTTCTTCCAGAATATCATGATGCAACCCCAAATAAAACCATAGAGACATTTAAAGCTTCTTAAGATGATGATGCTATACATGTGCTTGGCAACAGTGAGAGGATGAGGAAGGAAGTTAAAAAATAAAAGGGGTCATTATGACTTCTAAAGGGCAGCAGAGAACAGCATTTCTACACGCATGCATCTCTTTAACAGTGGAAGGCTGTGATTTCACGTACTTCAGGGGGTGGACCATGTCTTCCCCTCTCCGCCGCGCTCCGTTCCTGCTCCGACCCTGTCCCCCCATGAAGCCGAAGAGACCGCCACCAAAGATATGGGAAAAGATGTCATCCATCCCGCCTCCTCCGCAGCCACCTTCTCGCAGACCCTGCTCCCCATAACGGTCGTACAAGTCCCTCTTCTCTGGGTTAGTCAGTACTTCATAAGCAAAGCTAATCTCTTTAAACTGGAAAAGGAGGGAAGGGATGATTCAATATTTGAAGAGAAGCATTAAGACAATACAATACATATAACAGCATTAAATGGATTGTACACTCATAAATGAAAATTTTTATTAAATAAAATTAATCTTTGAAACAAGTCATTTTAACCAAACTGATTTCAGTGCACCAAAACTTTGATGCTTAAAAAAAAAAAAAAAAAAAAAAAAAAAAAAAAAGGCAAGATCATAGAAATCTAGTGGGTTTTTTTTTCTCGTGCAACAAACATGTTTAACATTTCATGTGCTCCATGCATGCCCATCAGTATTTATATTTGAATAAGAGACCAAATTAAGTCTGTTCATCATATAGAGTGATTACCGCTTTTTAAAAAACTGGGTTAGACCTCTTGATTCACATGGGTTACTTTATGAGCCAGTTATGAACTTTTAAAGGGTCCGTTTTGGTGGAACTGACATGAAAATGTAGAGAAAGAAATATCTCCGGTTTAATAAAAAAAACATTAAATAGTATTTTGAAGATAGGTGAAAGTCTTATTGGTTTGGAAGGGTGAGTAAAGAAATTTGTGAGTGACCTTATTCCTTTACACCCATGATAACAACTAATACGTTAAAAGCATAATATTCGTTAAATCTATTACATATCAGAATTTAACTCAAATGTACACAAAATGATCTCTCCAATATGTACTCATTTAACAGCGTTTTATCTTTCTACATGTCTTACATTAAAATACTCTACATTCAGATAAAAGTGATGATAAAATGATCTTACTTTATCTCCAGCATTTGGGTTTTTGTCAGGGTGATACTCCTTTGCTAGTTTCCGATAAGCCTGAAATGTATTTGTTTTAGAAAGTTAGTTTCACTTCAGAAAGCACCCAACACCCAATACAATACATAAACAACATTCCAGAATCAAACCACTGACACAACAAAAGATAAAACGAGTTACACCTTCCTGAATATTCCAGCAAATATCTCTCCTGATTTGAGAATGAATTTAAAGGAGTTGGTTTGTGCGTCATGTTCATATTTCCATCAATTTAACCAGATTTCAGACAGAAACTCCTCGGTGCTAAACACATAGCGTTGCTGACTGTGATTGACAAAGAACAGAAAACATATCCACAGTCCGTCATATGGGTCAGATTAGTTTGAGCTGGTTTCAAATTCGTTGTGCATGTGACCGCTTTGGCATTATGACACAGGTGTAAAGGGGAAAGCCCTAAGTCGAGGCCTCACACACCGGCCACACGATGAGACGACGCTAACTGTGTTTTCAGCCGCTAACGTTAAACAGGAAGACAAACATGATGACTGCGTTTAATGTTAAAGTCCAAGGCATGAATCACCACATACACGGGCGAGTGGATGTGTAAAGAGACAGCAGATATGCTTGATTGAATCCCACAACAACACTTCATCTCGCCGGTTTTGTCCGTCGATCAGGTAACTATAGACACTAGGCCAAACTCCGCTTTAGCTCACTGCTAATCCTCCTCTCTCGGTCTCTTCCTGACTCACACACACAAATCAGTCGAGTCACTCCCTCAAACTGCGCTAATGAGCGCCCAAATTAAAGTCAAGACACACGAACCCGTACCTTTTTCAGCTCGTTCTCGGAGGCCGAGGGGGAGACCCCGAGAAGGTCGTATAGTTTGGTATCGGAGACGTCAGACATGGCTGTGCGGAGAGAAGGACCGTCTGCAGGAAGCGGAGAGCTGAAGAGAGACACCGGCCGGAAGCGTCAACTTTAACCTCTCCGCACGCGCCTCCTCTCACAGCACTGGCACATCATGTCCTCGTGATGGAAAATCACACACACACACACACACACACACATCCTACATATTAACATTCAGCAACTTACTTTTGACGAATTGTTTAAATAATGCGATAAGGGGCATTTAAATAATATATCCAGACAAAACTATTGCGTCTGTGATTAATGCTTTAAAACTAATTTTGTGAAATCTGCTTCGCTTGTGTGAGGAAAATGCCACGATTACAGAGAAGCAGAATAGTCCAGTGGTCAAAAGTCCCTGAAATCTCACTTTTTACTATCTACAAATTTAAATTCGCGGAAAATTATTAAATTAAATATTTTTTGAAATGCCTTTTTAATGGTTAGGAACCTACGGTCAAATGTTTGCGGGTCAGACTGACTGGTTTTGATCGGTTTTGATACATAAAAAAATTCAGTTACCATTATAAACTCAACAGCAAATGGTTCAAAACAAAACAGTATAATAACAAAATTAAATTAAATAATACTAGTTCATAAATATTTCTAATTGGATTTAATGTTTTCATTTTTGATACTTTACAATTAAAACGTATATAGCCTATATTTGTGCTTCTGGAAATTACTCTTTGTCAATCCTAATTAAGCTTATGATGTTGCAATATAGGCTCTTTTTTAAAGCACAAATGATAAGCTTTCTTCAATTTTTAGTCTTTTCACATTACATTGACAATAAAAATATTATGTAAAACTAAACAATCCATGAAACAGTATCTTCATTATATTGTCCACCCTGGCCTTCCATATTCCAGAATGAGAATGAAATGATTGGATTGTAATAGCGAGACGTTTTCGTCACAGACAGAAGGGTCTCAGATTGTCATGATTATATTAAGTGACGTCCATCCCCCGCGCTGTACCGCCACATTGCGTCCAAACCGGCCCAAATCTGACAATCGCAGCTGATCAGAACATATTCGATGTTCTGCTGGTTCATCACTAGCATAATAATATGTCATTTACCCGGAATCACCACGAGATGGCAACAAATGACGGTAGTCCGACAAACACCGAGTCCACTTTAAAATATGTGAACTAATAAAGATTAGACCATATACATAAACAGAGTAAAATGTGCTGCTCAAGTGGTAACAAATGAATATATATATTTTTTCATATACAGGCTGAAATGAAATGTTTCATCAAACGTTTCATAAATGTTGAATCCCAATTATTTATTTTTAAATAAATTAATGTGTAGCTTATTTCTAAAACTTTCAAAAACTTGTAAAGTTGCTCTCAACATCTGGCTGTATATTTTCTTGCTGTTTGTTTAAATTGTATGTCATTGTCATCACATGGGGCTTAATACCTTTACTGACATTTATTCTAACAGAAGTATGTTCCTGTAGCTCAGAGGAGAGGATAGCGCTAACCCTTACAAGCTCATGGGGTTCGATTCCCAGAGAATCACGACCTGATCAAATAGAAACTCTGAATGGATGGTAATAAAAGCATCTACCACAAGTGAGTCATTTGAGAGCATAGCAAGACTGACTCAGTTTTGTCACACACGCACACGCACACACACACACACACGTTTGTTTTTGTGAAAAGTGGGGACATCCCATAGGCGTAATGGTTTTTATACTGTACAAACTGTATATTTTATTGCTCTACACCAACCCTACCCCTAACCCTCACAGGAAACTTTGTGCATTTTTACTTTCTCAAAAAAAATAAAAATAAAAATAAAAATAATTCTTTATGGTTTATAAGAGTTTTGAAAAATGGGGACATGGGTTATGTCCTCATAAGTCACCCTCTCCTTGTAATACCTGTGTCATACCCATGTCATTATAGTTGTGTCCCGATATGTCGCAAAAACACACACATACACACGCACGCACACACACACCTTAATGTTGTTCCAAAACAAGATGAAAAAGGTTCTTGTGTGCTATATTTTCTAAGCCATATTTTTGCCATATTTTCTGTGTTAACTGTTGTGAACTGATCATTACGTAGAAGACCAACAAATTAGGCTACTTCTTAGGAATAACAAGCTATAACCCATTCACGAAACATTCACAATGTGCATAACCTCATAATAAGAAAACAAATGAGGCATTTTCATTTTCAAAATGCATGATGACTTTAACCTCGGTGACATCGGCTAGGGCGGCCGGGCCTCCGGGTCTCGTGGAGGCTGTGACCTGCGCTGCGTCTGTCCTTTTCAAGACGTATGAGGCCTTGAGTGCTTCCACAGTCTAATTCAACATGACAGATCAGTGAGATGGACACTGGGAGAGGACTAAAGGAAAATAAGTGAACAGAAAATGAAACAGCAGTGAAGATGAAAGCGAGGCACGTTCTTAGTATGTAGATGTGTCCAGTAATGACAATAATAAAATATCATTACTGGTGAGCTCAGGCCGACTGAAGGAAAGTAATGTAGGCTCGAATGGAAATAATGGGAAACATGCCTACTAGAGTTACTGTGGTTCACAAGATGCAAAGATGTTGTTGCACATCAAATATTACTCCAGGTGGTGTCATTTTATTAAAATGTAATTATACATCTCTCACATCAACATCTTCACAATTATTCATGTTAAGACTGAAATGGAAGCGCAGTTATAATTTGATATACAACATATATTGGTCAGAAAATATATTCCTGGTTCTTTTTACTTCTTTAACAACAACAAAGAATCATTTCTATACAAAAGGTGTAAGCTTCATTTTACAATTTTCCACACTTTATCTGAAGCTTGTAATGGATTGGCTGAACCTCCAAAACGGTGTGTTTATAGGATACAGAACGTATAGCTCATGTGCTGTGGTCTTTAATGGCCACTGAGACACAACTATAAGTTGCACACGGGGAATTTGCTTAAAACAATGGCAAAATACATAAATCCGGTCTGTGTTTGTGTACGCTGTGGCACCGTGTCCAAACCAAACACTAATTCCTGTCTTCATGTAAATTAGTTTTTTGTTGCCCTAAGCAGCGATGACCACAGCTGCATATTAAACTTTAATTATTATATAGAAACCTTTCTTATTCTGTCTGGTTTGGTCATGGTGTAAAAGACCTGTTAACACCAAGAACGATAACTTAATAACTAGATCAGCTTCCACATGTCCATAACATTCATAAGATGTCACAGAGCCACTTTAAATGCTCAAGCTCTTCAACGTCTGGTGGATTCTGATCGTCCATGTTTTGATCATTCACCAACTGGAAAAAAATGATGAAAAAGTGATGCCAACTGATATTATTATGATTATGCCCACCTGTGTTATTGAAAAATAACAGTATGTTTCACAAGAAAATAACTTTATTAGTCTCTTCAAAGTATCACATTTAATTCAATGTGTTACTTGCCATTTTCTATAGTAATTAATGAAATTTACTAGCAATTTCCGAACGAAGACATTTCCATAATATTTCGTTCTGGTGTGGACTTCACTATAATTCTCATAGAATAAGATCTATTATTAACACTTTATAGTTATCATCCTTGGTGTGAACAGCTTTGAAGGATATAGCAGGGGATGGTTTTGACTTCAGTTCATAATGTGTCACCTTTATTTGAGCAAAGTTTGAGTTATCCACAGTGCCAAATTATGCAAAATATGAGTTAATGCCAAGCAACAACAAAAAACTACATACAATCTTTCCTTTCAAATGTACATAGATGAAAATATCCCGCCACACGTCGTCTTCGTTGCCTGTCTTGTGCACGGTCCGTTCACTCTTGTCTACATGACATTGGAGTCCATGCATTAAAAACAGCAATGCAGGACAAAGTCAGCTGTGGTCTGCGCTCTCGTTCCCCTCGTCCTTCGCTGCCATCTCAGAAGTCCATGGATATGGAGTGTTGTCCCGGGTCCACCACGGTGGTGTTGTTGCTGCTGCGAGCACTGCCATGGTTTCGGATGGTAATGCTCCCGCAGCCGCTTCCGATGCTGCCCGCGGCCCCTCCTACGCTCCCACCCCTCACGTAGATTTCACAGGGGATCTCCTCCATCACCCGGTCCTCGATCACCTCCTCGGCGCAGTCGTGAGTCTGTTTGTAGCCGTAGCAGCTCTTCTTGAAGGTGCCAGTGTTGCTGCTGTTAAAGGTCTTCATGGGAGGCGGCTTGGAGAAATCGTTGTGGTAAGAGAGCTCCATCGAGCTGAGCGTGGTGCGGCTCTGCTTCATGCTGCCGCCCGAGGAGGCCTGGGTGCCGCAGTGGTGCTCGTGGATGCACCGGGACATGGTGGAGGAGCGCCGCAGCTTATGGTAGCCGTCCAGCTCATCCGACAGCTCGGCCAGGTCCGACGACAGCTCCTTGTCGCGGAGGGAAAACAACTCGTAGTTGGGGGGATCGAAGACCTCTTGGAAGCCGCCTTTGTTGAAGACCGCCGGCCGACGGGCCACTACCTTCTTACGGGGTTGCTTTATTTGCACCAGGATGGAGATGATGAGCAAGACCAGAACCACACCGGCAGAGATGCCGATTACTGTGCCGTGTGTTTTTGTGATTTGGTGAAAGATCCCCTTGGACTTTCTCTCTGAGATAAAAATAATTTTCAGTCAAACTTTAAACCATAAAGAGACATTAAAACCTACTTTTATTAAGTCAAGTCCAAATCTATGTATACAGCGTATTTAAAAGCAGCAGAAGTTGTTTTTCTATAAAAAGGACGTTTGTTGACTGAATGTGTGAACAGAGAACATGTCACATACAAATGAAAAATTACATGAAAATGTGCAGGTCGCAGGTGACTGAGGAAGCAGAAGCTTGTTTCTGCAGTAACTCACCCTTGCAGTGGTTCTCATCCCAGGGGTAAACACAGTTCTGAATGCCGTTGCACACCAGTGAGTTGTTGATGCACATGTTGCTGTGACAGAAAAAGGTGCTGCTGGAGCATGGAGCTGAAAAACACAACAGATAGAAAAGATGAAATCTGTTAAAAACAAGGCAACCCCGTTTTATATTCTCATAGCAGGCGTCAGCGGCTGTCTGCAGATGCGTGCGTCTCATGCCTGTGCCACAGGCTGTGTAGTGGGTGTTGATCACAACACCACAAATCAAATCTATCAGCCATCACAAAGCCCCTCTGGCCAAGTTGCCCTGAAGCTCTTGACTGAACGTATGCTTAGCATGCTAGTCAGAGCGAAGGGTAACAAAGAATGGAAAGAGAGGGAGATAAGCTCGTAACTGAAGGTGAATGCTGATCTCTGAGGATGAATCCTTCAGCCTGTGTCTGTAAACCTTACACTCATCTCCTCATCACATCTCACTCTTTTAGCTGCACATCCTCATCCCTCGGTTTCAATTTTACACCAAAAACCTACTGCTACATTAGCATCCTCCTTATGACTTCTATGCTACAGCCTGAGTGAGGCAGAAAAGCTAATCCAGTTTATGGGACTAAGTGATCCTGGCAGAGGGTTGAAGAGGTCGTAACTTTCATTTTCTGGCAACAGCTTCTTGCTCCCACTATATTGTGCTCATTTCCAAAACTGTTAGACATTTCTTGCTTTCCAACAATCACCACTGATGACTGCCAAAGTCACACCACATCCCCTGATACATTATCGCTCATCAGGAATGGGGTGATTCGCTTCTTGTTAGGGGAGAATCATTCAGAGCAGGATGTGCGCAGTCTTACAAGCTGAATGTACGTTACTGTTCAAATGTTTGTGGTTAGTAAGATTAATACTAAACCTGTCGTTTACTACTAAATTACAACTTATATTCTGCAAGGATGCAATAATCAATGATCAAAAGTGACAGTAAGGCATTGTTACAAAATATTCAAATAAATGCAGTTAGTTTTTCTTTTCTTTTTTCAATATATCAAAGAATCCTTACAAAAATGTATCACAGTTACCAAAAAAAAAAAAAAAAAAAAATTAAGAACTGATAATAAATGTTTCTTGAGCACAAAATCAGCATATTAGAATGATTTCTGAAGAATAATAGGACACTGAAGAGACTGGAGTAATGAAAAAGCTGAAAATTCAGCATTGTCATCATCACAAATGTTAAGTATAATTTTTATGTATTTTTGATCAAATAAAGGCAGCCTTGGTGAGCATAAGAGACTCCTTTCAAAAACATCACAAAATCATAGGGTCCCCAAGCTTTTGAATGGCAGGTTATCCGTGGAACTGGAAATGGTTCTCATATTAGCGAAAACTCAAATGTGAACATGCGTCTCAAACTAAACTATACACTAACTAAACGCATCATCCACGATAGTCACATAAAAAGGCTTATTACTGCTGTCTATTCTAGGGCTCAGTTTTCTGTAATGCTGAGAGCTTGTGTGTTATTTTGAAACACAGTGGAAAAGCAAGTGACATTGTTGCTCATTGCCAAGATGTTAGTGAAGGCATTAAATGAACCAACTACCCCAAACCCAACTTGGCTGTGTCAATCTATTCACAGCGCTGCAAGGCTTCAAGCAGTTCTATGAACACAGTGTGGAAAATCATTTGCATTTGCCACAGCCACTGCTTTTTTGCTCTGAGCACGATTAATATTCAGATGGAGTTGACATTGAATGCTGCAATTAATTCCTCTGATTATTCTGCCATTTATTAAAAGTATTACAGACTAGAGCAAAAATATCCATTTGCTCCATGGTAATTTTCCACAATTTGCATAAAACCTTTAAACAGCAACTGTCCTGAAAAGCAAAAGGGAAAGGAATTGTGATATATCTTTCATACCAAAACATCTAAACCACAAAAACAAAGCTTCATTAAGTGTTTTCTTTCTTTTCAGCAGGCAAAGATAACTTCCAATTTTCCGTCATGACTGACCAATTAGCGTGAGAAATGTGCGACACTGAAGCCGTGTTATTTTATTTCCCATGCAAAGGTTGGGGGAGTAATTGGCTTTTTGATATCACTGCTTTCTACAGAGATTACTTTAATTAACTTCACACTCCTTAAATGGTTAAGTTGTTAATAAATGCCAGGTTGTTCGAGGCAGTTTCCAATTCCATGAATCATAGCATATTTCATTATCTATTATTAAACATCCTTTTTCTGACATTTCAAGCAACGTTTGTGATAAACTTGCATGCTTGAAAATATCTGATTTCCATGTCTGCATTGTACATTTAAATGTTGACCGTTAACGATATTTAACCCCAGTCTATGTAACAGTCAAACAGGGAGGCACAACGGCATTTTCTCGCATCATATTAAGTTGTTATCTCAATGACTTGTAATTTGAATGAAATCTGGCACATTATAATGTGGGTTTCTGTCCTGCTCTCTTTGTTTTCGTGTTGTTTCCATACTGCGGTTAGCAGAACGCTTGCTATCCTGGAGAGGCAGACTCTGCCTAAAGCACTTTACAAAATGAAATATAAATGATGTTTCTACCAAGCCTGCTGGCTTTAGCTCCTTTTTTTTGTTTGCTAGCTGACATGGCACAGACTTCTCCAAAGGTCACATCCATCCATACTAACTTTCTAGCACCATAAAAGCCACTGATTTACCTACGAAATATGAATGCTTCTCACTGCTTCTTTATGCAGTGATACAAGCAATCACTATTAGTCTTTACTGTACGTCTTAAAGGGATCATATAAAAATATAAAAAAAACAATAAAACCCATAATGAACTAGGCATTTGTTGCATCAAGTGGGGATATAATTACTGATTATAATGACTTATACTGTGTTTTTACATGTTGCGTAGCATCACGCTGTGTAAACATAAATCCATGTCTGCATTTGTGATCAGAGAAACAACAAACAACAAGCTCTAAGAGCTACTCTACACTGCTCAAAACTTGAGTTTGAATCATTAGTGGCAAATCCTTTAAATATGTAAAGTGAGTCAGAACAGCTGGCATTGTAGTCTACTCTCCCAGAAAACATTCCTCCATAATATGTGCTGCACATATCTGAATATTTATCTGAATATTTGGGATGAACTGTTCTGGAACAGTGTTTTAAATATAACTTAACCACTGATTTCTAGTTGTGTCCTCTTTTGAAAGACCAAACAAAGTTGTTTCGCGTTCACATTGAAACGCACAGTGGGCCCTATAATACCCCTGGCGCAATGTGACGCAAGGCGCAGCGCAAGTGTGTTTGCTAGTTTCAGTCTGGTGCCGTTTGCATTTTCCCGTGCAGCGCCACATCGTTTAATTAGCAAATTATTTTTTTTGTAGGCTATAAATATATATATATATATATATATATATATGCCTACATGTCATAATGGATAGTCATCACATGTATCAGAATTAGGCTATCTATTTGCTCGCACAAAGACCAGTTCCGTTTCATCTCGGAGATGCGTTCTGTCTTTGCGCTTGCCAAATTCCGCCATGTAAATAGCAAATACGTCATGGCACGAGCACAACTGGCTCTTAAAGGGAATGTAAGATGAGACTCTGATTGGTTTATTGCACGTTACGCCCAAAAACACCCTTTACTCATTAAGAGAATAGGGACAACCCGTTTGGACAATGCGCCTGGGCGCGCCAACTGTTTTTCCGTCGTTTAAATAGCAAAAGTGGATTTGCACACACCCTGAGTCCACCTGCACCGTGTGCTTTACACTTTGTGTTTAGATCATTAAAATAGGGCCCAGTGTCTCCACAACATGGGGGCGGCGGCAACAATACTACAGCAAGAATAAAACTTACGTCTTCTTTCTTTGTGTGGACATTTGGGCGGTTCTATGCAAATCTTACCTAACCGTGATGTAGGGGTGTGTTTAAACAAGGCCTTTTAGGGGGGTGTGGAGGGTGTCTTAACTTTTATAAAGAATATCTCCTTGGATTTGATACTTTAGTCTTTGTAACTTTAGGGATCTTATCTATTCACAAACAGCTTGTAACACTCCAAAGAGAAAGGAAAGCTTGAAATCGCATCATATGACCCCTTTAATGATTTGTGTATTCATCTATATTCACTTTGTCTGTATCATTCTGTATCAGTTACCAACACTCTTCCATCCTGTCAACTGACTGTTAATTCCATCCTGTTGTGATTTTAAAATGAAGAACATATATACTCACGATCCACAAATGAGGTAAAAAGCATGCGGAAACGGCTGAGTCTGCTGCCCTCATCGGCCCACATGCGCACGACGCCAACACCAGTATCCAGCATCACGTCATTGGCCACCGTGCTGCAGAACTTCGCTTTCAGGTTCTCAATGGCGCTGCTGCCATCATACACGGCAACAAAGTTCTTCTTGCACTCATTTGAGTGCTCCATCTGGTACTCGAGGAAGCGAAGGTATATCTGCAAGGATGAACCAACCTTTAACAAATGCATCAGCTAGATTCTGCAAAATGCTGACTAAAACAAGACAAGAATACAGCAAATTGCAAAAAAGGAATTTTGAGAGAAAAGGAAAATACTGCTGTAGTTTGGTCAGACACAAACTGAACTGTCCTAAACTACGGGAACTGCTTACTGAGAAGAACAACAACAACAAAAAAGCTTTTGGCTGTTTTCTTTTAAGACTTAGGCACAAAAGATCACAAAACGATCACAAAAACTCTAATGACTTATCTTCGTGCTTTGTAATCATTCAGTCTTCTGAAAAGTTCTTTAAGGATGTTTTTTTTTAGCCTGCTAAGTGTTCCGGTCTGCTCAGCGCAGGTGAGTGTGTGATCCCCGGGCCATTTTCTTCCCTCAGCCTTATTACTTGCTGATTCGGCTCTACCACCATTTCTGCATCATTGGCCTAATACTTGCTGCTGCTGCATTGCTAATTTGAGCTCTTGAAAAGTTTTCTCAGCAGAAAAAGGGTCAGTGGGGCCTGATGGCCTCCTGTGGTCTCATCAGGCCCTGATTTTAGGTGCTCATATATCTGCCTGTGGCAGAAGAGCAGGGTCATCTCATTTGATGAACTGTGCTAGTAAAGGAGAAGCAAAGAGGGTCACCTTGGACTGTGGAGGGGCACGGATGGTCCAGATGCAGTCCAATGCATCTCCATTTTTTATTTTATCCTCTTCTTCCACCTGACTGGAGCGGATGACTCCGTCTGTACCACTGATCTCAAACTGGCAATCTGCCGAAGGAAAAAGTTGGAAGTGGGAAAATACAGGGAAGAGAGTAATTAAGAAAAGAAAAAAAACATAACGTGCTTATAGCAAAAACATAAATAAAATTGTGTGGAGAAAACAGAAATGGAAAGTCGGACAAGAGACACAGTGAGATAGGCAGCATAAAACCAACAGAGAGAGGGAGGAGTGGAGGATGTCAGCAGCAGATAGCCTGCAGCCTGCCGCAGAGAATAGAAAGCACTTGAGATGGAATTGAAGCGGGGGGTGAAAATATTGAGGGGCTTACCTGGAATTGGATTTAGCAATCCACCGACGTGCAAATGAAAATCTGGGTCTGAAATGATAAGACAGATATCGCATTACCCAGATAGCACAAGCTGGAAATCCCATGCTCCAAACGTGCATTAGAATCCAGTTTAAGAGAGCTGTGGGTTCTGCAATTCAAAGATCTGCCGTTTGATATAATAAACAGCTTTTAATGTTTGTCTAATTTGAACTTAAGTGCACAGAACATCTGAAAGTCTTAAAGTTACTGCATCTGAACAGGATTTGGCCCAGAATTCGAATACTTAAAAATAAGGACAGCATAAGGGCAACAACTACACTGAAAAATATTAACTTAAGTATTGTGCTTCATTTGATAATTTCTAGTTAAATAGATGTTATTCAAGTAACAAAACTCCCCATCCTAAACATATTAAAAGTGTTGTATGTAAGTTTTTGAATCTACTAGCATAAAAATATCAAAATATGTTTGAAGATATTTAATAAACATGCTAAGTTACTTACTAACTAAAACAACAATGCTGTTTTGGATTGTGAACCCCCCCCACTTTCAGTTTACCCAATTGTATTATGTCACCCTGGGTTGCCATTTGGCGGGAAACAGCGTATTTTGTTTCATTCATCATTGAGTGCACTCGTTCGTGTTTGTGTCGAGTCATCAGTCTGGTGACCTGCGTGTGCATCAGGTCTGAGGAGGAGGGTCAGGTGAAAAAAGCCCTCTCCAATACTTTTTATTTGGACTGCATTACCTTCACTGTCAATCCTACATACAGCACCTTTAAATTACACCAACAAAAGTCCTTTCGAAGATTAATTCAGGTAGAAATAACTCCTTAGCGTAACAATGGCATGTTTCCACTTTTTTCAGTGCATAACAGAGGCCATAAATTATAAAATAGTTATCAGAAGTTGGCCACTGAGAATTATTACAAACTTGATTGCTGTGAAATCTAATTTATATGAAGAAGGTGGTCACATTTATATGTGTAGGTAATTAATTCTAACAGAATGGACCGATCCCCAACTATTTAAATCACTAGATTCAGTCACATTTACTGAATACAGACTTCTGTTTGTTCAAAACATAAATCAAGTCAGACAGACAGACAAACAATTCTGCAATGTGAAACAGGCAGGTCTACAACATCAAGCCATCTCTTTAAATTCAGAATGCATTTATCAAGCTCAAATATACCAAACTCCCTGCTTTCACGTCTAGGTTACCTGCTATAAAAGTGTATTTGACGCGGAAACCTAAGCCTTCAAGCTCCTCGTCAGTAGTGAATTTGATCCACATGAAGCGGCCCGTGGAGGTGACCACGCCTGGACTCTTTGGCCCACAGAAGCGATCGATAAGAGGGGAGAAACCAAAGGGACCATCCCTTATCTCAATATGGTCAAAGCGGCACTCGAAGGAAGGTTCGATATAGTACATTTTGTCAAAGGCCAGCTGAATTCTCTGCCGAGGGAGAGCTGCAGGAGAGAGAGAATCGAGAATGAAAGAGTAAACATTATATTTAGCTTACACCTGTAGAGTATGTGACACTTTAACCGGTTCTGGAAGAAGCCATTGTCTATTCAGGATGCCTTCTATAAATTAAGGGAACACAATAATGCTACATATAATATGCCACAAACACAAACTGAATATTTAGCAAAATGAACAATACAGGTTTCACATCTATTGTCCACATTATAAAGTCTACTACAAATGAAGATAAACTCTCTTGCATTACCTTGTTGAAAGAACTTGATATACTATCATGATGCAATGCACACTTCATTTGAATTCATTTTGATTTATTAATATGAATACAGAAATGTCTACAGTAATCTCCAATTTGTGTTGTACGATAAATGCACAAAACATGTAATACAGTGGAGCAGCCACTATCCACTAACTACATTTTGAATATAGGTCACCTGCTCAAGGCACAACAACCATAATCATATCAGTCTCTGAAACAAATAACCATTGTCACTGTTGATTTAGGTTTGCTCGGCTGTATGTGCTGCTGCTTACATTAAAACCACAGACTCTGCATATTTTACAGTTATGTATGAAGGAAAAAATAGCTGCTCTCTGTTATACATATAAAGGCATACCAATAAATATGCACAGGATTATTACTATACATTCAGCTAAATATGTTATTAGGGCAGATTAAGGTAACTTGGGACATTTGGAAACTTGACTAAGCTCTGACGATCTACATTTTTCTCCATCACATACAAGTGTTTGTTAAAACTGTCATACTTAAAGTTTTCCTGATCTGAGATGACAGTCACATTAAGCTGCATTGGTCGAAAGGACTATAAAAACTGAAATCCAGCCAATAGTAACCAAATGAATGCTTATATCTCATATGAAAAGATTATTTCAAAAGAGTGTAATTTTTCTTCGTCCACAGGGGGCGCTCTCGCATCGCTTCAAACACTGTTGAGCCAGAACTCAGTTGTCATCCGCACATCTATAGTGTTATACTTAGATGCACCAGTAGATATGATGTTGTTAAGACAATATAATTAGTGTTGTATATACCATACTAATAATGAGAAGAGTCCTTAAGTACCTAGAAGCAAAATACAACACTCCTATATAAGCAAACACTGTTAACTTGAGGCAGACATCAATCAAGCTGTCATTAGCAATTACAGTCTGACATCTAACAGCTGAAGAATAGCCGGAGAAGCTTCTTTCATTTGCTCTTAGGGAGGTTACCTTCTAGGATGTACACACACTCCTTGTTGGGTGGATAGGAGTTAGGATAGTTTGGAGATGTAAACAGGCCTCCATTGATATTTCGGGTCCACTGGCCGCACTGCTCAGCGTTAAACAGAGATTCACCCGCATTCTGCGTCTCTGAGAGAACAGAGAGATGAAGGGGGGATAGAAAAAAACGGGAATGAAACAGATGGGATATCACAATCGTTTAACCAAAATAAACTAAAGCGCAATGAAGCTCACTGAAACAGTGTGAAGAGTCAGAGAGTCAGTATTTTTGCAGATGGTAACAGTCATCATCAACAGCTGACCATACAATCTGATACTGATCTGAGTAAGAATTTGAACAATTGTATTTTTAGCTTACAAAGAAAGATTCAGACAAAATCTAATTTCAACCCTGTAGGTCCACTAGTCTGATCACAGGAAGCATTTATTTGGCATTATTAATGAGTTTAAACTCTACATTAACTGACCAGTTTACCACAAACTGATGAGACACTGAAAGCAAAAAGAGCTGCACAGGAACCCTCTGCAGGTGCCTACTGCAAAACTGTGTTCAGATAGGACCGTCACAGGTGACAGTTCAGATGTGAGTGTGATAATGCGTGTCAATGAGTCATACCTTTAATTTTCTGTGCCAGGGCAAATCCCTCTTCTATTACAATGAGGAGAACCCAGGCTGGAAACAAAAGTGAGCAAGAGCATGTCAAATGTTAGTAAACAAAAATAGGCATGTGACATCATATTTTAACAAACATCGTGTCCTCCATCTGACATGATTTTCAGGACAGTCCTGTAAACTAGACTGGGAAATACTGTATCAGTACTGCAAAACAACCATACAGAAACTGACTTGGTTCAAACTCCGCTATCACTCTCCATGCCCTGCACCTGGACAGGAATAAATCCTGCAGACTGATCAAATGTTGAAGATCCATGTCATGTCATAACACACATTGCACTTGGTGCTCATCTCTGAGACAAGGCCAGATGCTCAAAGATTCCCTGCCTAGAAATCTGTAATTAAATGACTAAATATGCACAGCCACGTTGTTGATTTAATTATGATTCAATATAAATTAATTTTCTTCTGGATTTTGAGGGAATTATTTAGACCGCAAACTAAAGCAAATGAGCGGTGACAAATGTATTTTAAGTTCTTATTCAATGAATTTATATTTACTTTCAGGCCAATCAGTTGCCATTCATTAAGTATGATGAGACACGGCTGAAGAATGCCACGTGTGTGTTCATTCTTGTACACTTTTAGAAGTCAGTGTGCAAATTAAATGAAAAAGCCACATTTCCAGGGTTCTCAGAAGCAAATGTTGTCATAGATTGGTAAACTGATGAACAGCAGAAGACGAAAAAAATCCATCATAGTGCTTCCATGACTTTTACATTCCCCTCCATATACAACCTATTAAAACAATAGTTTTATGAATGTAGATTGTTTATAGTGGTTATTTGATGCGATTTGGAGTGTGGAGTGTTACAATCTCTTGGTGCATAAAGAAGATATGTAAAGTTGCAAAGACTAAGGTCTCAAACCCAAAGAGATATTCTTTATTAAAGTTAAGACTTGCCCATGCCCCACTAAAATGGCTCGTTTAAATGTCCCCATATTTCTACGTCACTATGTAGAAAGATTTGCACAACACCTCCCAAATGTTCTCGTAAAGAAAGAAGGTGTAACTTTGATTCTCTCTGTTTCCGCTGCCGCCATGTTGAGACACTGTGTGTTCCATTGTGAAAGCGAAAACTACTTTGTTTGGCCTGCCAAAAGAGGACAATATCCGATATCGTGATAGTCGCTGAGGAAATACATTAACTTCATGCTGTGGATTGCCGGATCAGCTTTCACTGTGGATGAAGCAGAGTCCAGCCCGGGGTCATCACATGTGGTTGCCGCAAGCCCGCCGACCGCTCCTTGGTCGAATCTGCCAGCCGCGCCATTCTCAAGTCCACAGGCTGTTCCTCACTCAAGCCTACGGTGTGTGACTCAGTTTATGAAGGACGTTTTCCTGAACCTGCAGAGCAGCCTACAATGGGTCTGTGCTCAAAGGCTGTTCTATAAAGTGACAGTCTGGCGCTTCTGACTCACAGTCTGTAAGTACATGATTTATATTGAAAGAATTTGCCACTGATGATTCAAACATGAGTTTTAAGCAGTGTAGAGTAGCACTTGTTGTTTTGTTGTTCCTCCGATCACAAATACAGACATGGTTTTATGAATATGAACATCCCAGCATTGTTAGTTAATCATCAACTATTTTTAAAGGGGTGGTTGATTGCGATTTCACTCTTTTACCATTAGTTAGTGTGTAATGTTGCTGTTTGAGCATAAACAATATCTGCAAAGTTAAAGGGGGGGGGGGGGTGAAATGCTATTTCATGCATACTGAGTTTTTTACACTGTTAAAGAGTTGGATTCCCATGCTAAACATGGACAAAGTTTCAAAAATTAAGTTGTACGTTTGAAGGAGTATTTCTGTTCCAAAAATACTCCTTCCGGTTTGTCACAAGTTTCGGAAAGTTTTTTTCGAGTATGGCTCTGTGTGACGTTAGATGGAGCGGAATTTCCTTATATGGGTCCTAAGGCTCTTCTGCCGAAAGAGCGCGCGCTCCCGTATAGCACAGCACTGAGAGCACAACAGACTTTACTGATCAGAGCGAGAGCGTCGCGAAATGTCACAAAAGAAGTGTGTTTTTGGTTGCCAGGGCAAGACAACCCTGCACAGATTACCAAAAAAAAAAAACAGCATTAAGGGACCAGTGGATGGAGTTTATTTTTACAGAGCATCAACGGAGTTGTGCAAGTGTTTGTGTTTGTTCCCTGCATTTCGAAGATGCTTGTTTTACAAACAAGGCCCAGTTTGACGACGGATTTGCACATCGTTTATTTCTTAAGGATAATGCAGTCCCAACGAAAAAGGGTCACGATCGTGTGTTGGAACCGCAGGCGGTGAGTAAAACTGCTTCAAATATCTCTGTGTTGTTAACTTAGCTATCTGCGCGTAAGCACATCAAGTAAACAACATGCGATGTTGTCATCAAACTGCACTTTCCACATGTACAGCTTAAAAAAAGACGACAAAGTGGAACTTAGTCCTTTTCCAAAACCGCTAAGCAAATATATACAGTTTCATATATACAATTTCAATACAATATATACAATTTCAGCCTCTGGATCTGATTCTGGATCATAAATATACGCTGAATCTGACTGTTAGCCATGGTTTGTTTTGGTTGGTTTTGTCCTCACAGTGTCACAGCTTCCAGACGCGCTCAACACAAAAGCCTACTCGCGCTCGTGATTCTTTAGCTCCGCCCACACACCACGCCTCCAGCCGGTCGTGTTTTTCCGGGAAAAATCGGTACAGACTATCTTTCTCTTATGAATATAATAAAACTAAAGACTTTTTGGAGTTATGAAGGATGCAGTACTACTCTATAGGTACTCAAGATTAACAGGATATTGAGTGAAAACGAGCATCTCACCCCCTCTTTAAGAAGCTGAGAGTTCAATGCAAACAGAGATATTGTCTGGCAGTTTAATGTCTACAAAAGTATGGACTACAAAAAGTTACTTCCTGGGTTTGTGAGGTAACAAATCCAGATAAACCCCACCCTTGGGAAAAGGCAGAAAAGGGGGCCAGGCCATGCTGTGCAGCTTTAGAGAAGTGGAAGAGAAAACTAGAGATGAACATAAAAATCTTTTCATATATGAATCGTGATTCTGTCTACTAATGATTCTAATGTATTCACAAGTTTCAAAATCAATGTTCTAAAGCAGAAGTTCTTAATACTGTTCCACACGTCTCCCTGCTCTGCATCTCTAACTCATTCAGCTCAGCTCTAACAATGAACTTATCCAATTATACACTTATTTTCACAAAGCTAAGAGAAGCGTTAAACACAGATGCGCGTGCAGTTGCCATACTGCATTAAAGCTTTAATCAGGATAAAACCCTGTATTAAAAGCTAACATAAGCAGTAGCATTTACAAATAACAGCGTATCTAAAAGTATGAGCAAATCATAACACACAAATGATCAGAGCGTTTCTCAGAAAAGAGACAGAGCGCTGTGGAATAAAGGTAAATTATGTGAAAAAGAATGTGTTTTTTTTTCACGAAGCATTAACACGTTCGACTGCACACCATAAATACAATCAAGCCTAGAACAAAAAACAGTGAACCACCCCTTTAATAGAAGCAATGATAGTAGGCTTACTTATGTCAATGCACTGTGAAAATATATTTTTAACACTATTTGAGCAAAAGAAACAACATAATGAGACAGTTGTTGTAAGATTTCAGTGGTGATTTCAAATATGAAATTTAATCATAAACTTGGCGAACCGTTTGGAGAATTTGTGGTTTCCCCATTCAAAGAGACAGAAGCTGCAGTTGCATGCTCGAGAGGTGTTTCAAAGATGGCCGGCGAGTGAAATTACTTGTCTTAAAGGGACTTTGCTACACACAGACTGCACAGAATTGTGGCATCTTCTTATACTCACTGAATATTATGGTAATTGACGTCAAGTTGACCATTGCAAGATGGCGGACACATCTACATGCTTGGAGCGGTCAAATAAGAAATCTACCTATACATATCTATGTCTCAAGCAGCAATTTATTGGTATTGTTTCTTTTTTTGACTCTAAAAATAGTTCATTCCAAAAGTATTGTTTAGTGTAAAACATGTTGAAGATTAGCTGATAGGCTGTTGATTCATTAAATAATAAGCTGTTTCCTCTAAAAAACAGTTTATTCGGCGCAGTTAAGCCTCTCCTCCATTGACGTCGATTAAAAAAACTGCTTCTGGTCTCCTTTCCCACGTACTGCCAAATCATAAGTGTTAGCATTAGCCGTTATGCTTGTTTTTCTAAAGGTTTCAGGCTTGCCTTCTAGTGACTTTCCCAGCGTTTCCAAGGCGGTGAAGCCACAGGAAGAGATTAATTCAACAGACAATATTCATGTACCCTGAAGTCATTATCCTATAAGCCAAATTCCCTCTGTTATTGTAAAAATGGCAATAATGATATTAAAGAATAAAATTTGAAAGTATCTTCACATTCTGCATGGCCAGCATTTCGAAAGCGCCTGAGGTGACCCAAAAGACAATTCCACCTGACGGCTCGGGCTAAAACTGAACAGACTGCACTGCTAAAATGTCCTGCTACTTTCTAAACGCCGCAAATGATTGACATATCTGGATTAGCCTGACCTGGAATAACACAACCCCGCTGAAGATTCATTTGCTAACAATAAAAGTGAAAAGTCTAAGATGACAAATCTCCATCTTATAAAGCCACTCACGCTGAAGACCGAACCATTTCATGTCTTGAAGAGATGTCAGACAAACACACATGAAAGATGAACTGAAGAGCTCTCTGGGGATCCTTTATCTTATTTGATATGAGGGCAACCAAAAATCTTTTAAAATAGCCCACAACTTGTAAAGTTTTTTAGAGTAGCTTAATTCAATCAAAATTTGTCCCTTAAAATGAGGATGGCAACAGTGGCTCCAGATCTCATGCAGGATCTGATTTTCTGCATTAATTATCCTGCGTGCTCTCTGGTTTCAAATGAACACACATCTGGGTTGAGCCCCATGGGACGCAGCGTTAAAATGTTATGATATATATGAGAAATGTGTCCATAAACAAACCCAAACAAATCTCATTAGTAAGGGGAAAGAATTAAATATTTATATAAAACTTTATCCCTTTATTATTGCTTTAATTGACCCAAGAGATTCACTAGCTATTTTTGACTGAGTAAATGAACTGTATAGTCTGTAATGTCATTTGAATTAAATGCAGCACTTTACTAATTTAAAGTTAATTAAAGACAGGTGACAGTTTCCCAGTAGTATATCAATGAGAACTGTAAATGCCTCAGACTATTAACTCATACTGATGTTAAATCCTACATATCACTTTCATTTACAAAAACTGACTTTATTTCTTTAATTTGAATTTGTCCAAGGCCGCCACACTCAAATTAAGCTAAACAAGAATAAGAAACTAGACAATCAGACAATCGCTAACAATGTTTGGCTGTAATTCAAATGTGCAATAGAGCAGTTGAGGGGAAGTTAATTTAGGTTGCTGTGAAATTTGGCCATCATCATGCAAATTCATCCAAAACATTTAACTGGTGAGATTATGGCTTATTTAGGAGGTTGATCATCTTCGTGAAACTTAATTTCTAAAGCTAATGTCACATTTCACATGACAGTGTTCACATTGCCTTGTGATTGCACAAATGATAAGTAATAGTAATGAACAACATATAGGTAAATATATTTATTTTAGTAGTCTGCTACACTAATTAATTGTATTGCTACACTAACGATAGGCCAACTGAGTTGCTTGTTGCTATATTAATTAATTATCTTAAATGTATAACATTTACACTGTTATACAAAGCGTTAAATTTTTTTGGGGGAGGGGGGCATAATTACCAAATTTTTCTTATTTGCAGGGATCTGAGTTACTTATCTAATTGGGAAATACAGAAAATAGGGTAGAAAATGAGTATCTCAATACGTCTTTCGCTAAGGCTCGATGTCACGGTTCATCAGTGGAGAGGGTCATGAAGGCTGGGGAGCAGCAGCAGCTCGAGCTCCAGATGTGGCACGCGGGAGCTGTCACTTCAGCACTCTCGAGCCGCTTCTGCAAATGCCACGCGCTCACGCGGCGAAGTTGCACGAGACGCTGCAGAAATCTAATTCAGCTCGCCTTGTGTTGCAGTGACTATAAAGCGTTTAACGTCAAAATTACCAGTTTTAATTGCTTACAATGATTGCATATATTTCCCGTCATACAAATGACCAACGGCGTATGAAAATGAAGCAAATAACGAATGGAAATCGATTAGCCAGATTTCCGTTTATGAACGATATGAACAAAAGCACACCTGTAGGTGGCGACGCGATGGTTAGCCCTGAAAACTGCAACTTGTGATTTCTGCTCTATGAACGTTGAGCTGTATGTTTTGCAGAAACCTTCACGAAGGAACAAACCCACGCTGTGCTGCCAGACACAAAATAAATAAATGTTTGCTGAAACTCACCTCTGTGCATTTCCTCTCGTTGGGAATACCGCTGCTTCCACCTTGCTGAGCTGTGTAGGCGAGCTTTTATCTTTCCATTTTACCAGACCTACAAATCCCAACTTTTCTTCGATCTAGTTAATCCCATTCCTCAAGTTGGAAAGAACCAGTGTATTCCTTTCGAAGAAAACGCACCTCAAGTCCGCCTGACAGGTTGTAAATGACTGAGTTTATAATCCTGTTGAGAAATGCGCTCTGTAAATCCTCATGCAGTGTATCACGGTTCAGATGGGCGACGCGGAGAGTCCGTGGAGAGACGCGCGTCTGTGGGAGTCTCGGGCTGAACTGAGGTGATAGCGCTACACTAAACGAGGCTCGTTTGAGCTTCGGGCGCTGCTCGCTTGAATGAGCAGCCTGTGCGCACGCGCAGTTCACGAGAGTGAGACGCGGAGAGCGCGGTCAAGTTAAGGTGACGTGATACGCCACGGCCACAGCATCAAGACTCTTAATTAACCACGGTTTTACAAAAAAAAAAAAAAAAAAAAAAACACGGTTTTGCTACAGTAACCATAGGTTAACCATAGTATTTGTAGTAAACCTGTGGTTATACTAATAATAAAAAAAAATAAAAAAAACATGGTTATTACACCTTTGCTACAATAACACAATTGAAAAGCATTGAACAGCCCCCAAACATAATTTCATTCAAGTCATCTGACGATTGTCCATTGATAACAGACTAACAGAATAGTCCTCCACGCATATGAACCTTGTGAATACTAATCCGTGTTTTTCCCCCAGAGTACAAGAGGTGATGAATTCATCTTCTGACTCATCTGCTATATCATCTGGAGATGTATCTGAACTCTGAGTGAATTTCACATCAACCAGAAACAACTCGAGGCCAACGCATTAGGTAATAAAGCATTTGGTCATGTTTATTGTTAATTCAACATTCCAGTAGACATCTAATGACAAAACAGCATTTCAACGCAACCAAAACACATTGAGAGTGATTCATTAATAATTAAAACTGATCACAGATGCAAAACCTGTTAGGAAACATATGCACCTGACCAGAAACAATTAGTGAAAACCACAGGCAATTGCAGGCCAGTCAATAAGCATGTTTAGTATGCAGATGTATTGTGATTTGACAATTGAATTTTCCTTTTAAAGTGAAATCACTTAATGTGCAAATAGTGCACCATAACAACACCATTTTTAAAGGTAAAAGAGATGAGCATATGAATCAATGCATGGATCAAACACGTCAGATATATACAGTCAAGAACAAAAAACCCTTCACAATAAACATTCTTCAGCATCACATAATTAATTTCCAGTGTTTTAAAAACATGTAAAATAAATAATACCACTTTGAAACAGACAAGTGTCTTACCATTGGAAAGAGGACAGACAGAGGGAATTACTAGAAAGCAAACAGAGGACAGTGCATGCAGAAACAGCAGCCTGCTTTATGTTGACCTCAGGCAGTTAGGTTTGGGGATTTGACTTCCTTTATAATATTGATACCTAGGGTCAAGTTAATGAATCTAATAAAATCAGTTTGCAGAGGACACCTTTGTTAACAGAGGGCCTCATGTAGCACTTGAAGTCAAAGCTTTTATTTAGTAAAGACTAAAGAGGTTCAGAAAGAACTGTCACTCTGATACATTCATAGACATAAAGGCTGACAATTAATTACGTCCTTCAAAACACATGACATAAAACTTGAAACAAAACAAACAAGAAGAGAAAATTACCAGGTTTGTTTCTGCCCACTTGACATTTACCAGATACTTTAACAATACAGAGAAATAAAGACAGAGTTTTAAAATAACATGTTTGTCCCAAACCAAAGTACAAAAAAATGGCACCAAAACATTTCTCTCTTCTCAATGTGCAAACATCGTTATTGCCTTTAGGATCTTGTTAAAAAAAAAAAAAAAAAAAAAAACACACACCTTGACAGAAAACATATCAACAGATCCAGAGAGACACATCACTGTTCAAACTATTCATATTTAGATGGATTCCTCTGATTTCAGATATTATTAAATGCATAAAATGCTCCAGTGTGGAAAAAAGTGGAAATAAATACCCACAAAGCCCGCTCCAAATTCTCACATAGCATCAAAATGAAAGCGATGGGCCTCCTGTCTCTTCTCCCGGTCATCTGCTTTCTGTAACACACAAACAAACAAAGTTTGCTACATACACGCTGTAACTTCACAGTCCTGATATCAGTCTGGAGAAGCTGGGACCTGCATGTCAACCGTGCCCCTGACTTGAATGCAAACACAATACAATGGAGTTTGAGACGTTAGGAGAGGAAAAGAACAGACGCAAAGAGACAGACAGACAGAAAACTTATCACACGCACACAATGGCACACTTTACCATGGTGAAATACCTCTGTGTGCAATCAAAGATAGAGCCAACACCAGACACTTGCTGCCCGAGACTGGTAATAACACACTGCCCAGTCTGGAGAGTGTGTGTGTGTGTGTGTGTGTGTGTGCGCGCTCAGTGATTATCCTGTCTCGGTGATGGCAAAAACGATGTCTATTCTCATCTAGTATGAGTGACTCACGCACTGGGACCCTCTGTGAAACACTTGTGAATTGGCTCTCCTGTTCTATAAGGGTCACTTGGATGTATTTTTAGCTTTAGGTGTGTCGTCTTCCACCCAGTAACTGTGGAAAGCACGTCGGTCATAAGCAAAATGGCAAATCAGTTTAAGAAAAAAAAGCAATGTGCCAGACAAATACAAGAAGGGATTATTTTCCTTTTCAAAAGGACTTTATATCTCACAGACCATGCAAAAGGAGCCTGAGGCTTTGACTGAGTGCTGTCAAGCCCTACGCTATCTGCACAGGAGCATCCAGATGAGATCTATCCACAAGATATACCACTATATTTGGGATTTTTCCACATGATACGGTGCCGAGTCAAATCAACATCAACATCAACAAATGAAGATGTGAGATACATACATACGGTTTCATCCTCATTTCAGGTTCATTTAAGAGTGTTCACTGAGTCATAGGCCAGTCACAGATTCATTGATTACTCTGTCATGAGTGCTCGACTTAATTACATAGTCAGTGATAAGAATAGCCTGTACGCTCCTTCAGGCTCAGGATTTCTAAATAGCAAGACTTGCAGTTGTAGGTTACCATATCATATATAAGTAATAGTAATAGTCTCTGTCAGATCAGCCGCCAGCAATTTAATGATGCAACTTCACATGGTTTTTAACACAGGCACAGTACCAGTGGAAAGTTCACAGTTTTTTTTTTCCCATCAGACACTTCTGTATTGTGTTTTTGTTGCAGAAATGTAACTTGCATTCCTCCGCCACACACACGGTTTGACGTGTGCTCTCCAACAAGCACACCACAAGGCACTGAGATGCTTGAAAATATATATGTACATAAAAACAGGTATTGATGGAGCCGTAGGCAACATATAGTACAGCATCCATGTACTGACAGGCTGACAGTCACATGACCCACACACATCCGCAGTCTCCCGCGTGGAGGAGGATTAGACGCAGTCATGTTGCCTGTGAGGAAATTATATAAAGACCTTTCCATCTCAAAATCATGTTCTCCTTTTACAATTCAATAAATATTACATTACTTATCTGAATAAATTATGGTGCCTGTTTTGCCCTCGTATATAATCCTTCTAATTTTTATCATAAATGAATCTGCCGGATTTCATCCACATAAACCCACCCTTTTCTTACATTCAGTAGCAAGCTCATAATCTTTTGTGCTTTCATCCAAAAAACTGACGGACTGAACCAAATCCCGGTCTGATTTGATAAATAGTTTCAAAAGATGCATGTCCAAATAAATGTTTTCATGAAAATATGTTTTAAGTTGCAAATGTAATATTCTGGGCGATATTAAAAAGTCAATGCTTATTTCATTTTAATTAACTGATAAACAACTGATGTATGTTTTTTTTTTGTATTATAAAGCATAATTCAATACCCAAATATCAACCAATTAATAAAATAAAAACATGGTGCAACTGTATGTTTTTTTATATATTACTTTAATTTACTTTGAGTCATTAAGACAATGTTGTAAAAAAAAGAAAACCATATTCCGTTGTTATGTCTTAACAAATTTCTTCATGTATTTCTTTAAGTGAGGATGTCTACATGCAGGGGAAGACCAGGCATGTTCCTGCCCCACGCAGACATGCAAATGATACAGAACACCTCAGAACTCTATTTGTGTCTTTCCCGTGACATTGAGCAGGATGAAGAGAGGAGCCGGAGGCAAAAGGGAAATACTGTTTCTTATCTTCCTCTAACGTTGGCCCCTTCCACTGGGATGCAATTGGAACGGTCCGCAGAAATGGAGCGGAGTCCTCTTCAAATGCTATTTTCACAGGCACTATAGGTTGCCCTCTCTTATCTACTAAAGCCACTTCAATTACAAGCTGTCATGGGGGCCAATGAAGATGGAGGGCACAGGCAAAGAGACAGAGAGAGAAAAAAGCTTTGTATATCTTATCTTTTAAGCCTTGTCCGAAGAGAACATGCATTTTTATGAGGGGTCACATGAGTGTAGAAGTCAATCTGCACAACATGACTGACATTTCCACTGCTTCGCAATGGCATACGCTCATTCTCATCCTGAAATTGAATGCAAAAACATTTCCACAAATGCAGCTCTGTGACCAGAAGAAGAACATGTTTGGGGAGTTGTGCTATTTTGGATTGCGAGGAGCTGCAATAAATGGAGAGAGTTGCAGAAACGCGAGCGATAATGTGTAACAGTCTGGTAATGTAACAACATGCGATAACAGACCACCTGCAGCCTACACAGCTCACAGCGTCTCTCAGACAGGCGGAGGAGAACGGGCCGCTTCCTGACCTTTTAATAGCTGAATGCTAATCGTCACCTGAACATGTGCATCAGGAAAGCCCATGCTCCATCAAGCAGTCATCAAGACGAGACAAAGAGACAAAATACTCCCTCTCTAGGCCTTCCTTCAGCCTTTCTCTTCCTTTTTGTCAAATATATAATTGCAGGGCTGAGGAAGAGAGATATGGAGCCAGCATGTTATTTTAATGCAGTGTCAACTCCAATGAAGGTTGTGTAGTGGGAAGCGCTTCCCTGAGCAGAGAGCAATTATGGTTTTCAGCGCGCATAATCAGGCACCCACAGCAGATGGCTTTGAGAGGATGCCAGCACTAGAACAGCTCTTCACTCCTCACACACATGCACACTCAATGCACCACCAGGACCTCCATAACGCCTTTGAATACATGAACACAAATGGGCATTCTTGAAAGAATAGAAAGACAAAACAGGTGTCCCAACACTCTGCATACACCTGGGTGGTGGCGGTCAGGTGCATAGGACAGAGTCAAAATAATGAAAAAATGTTGCTATTGAACAAATATTTGCAAGCCTACTTACTTCTGTTTTTAATTTTCTTCCTAGCATGCATCCACTGCCAGTGTAGTATCACTTAGTATACATTTGCAGATCTAGTTCTCAATGGTAGTCTAAAACAACACCTTTTTTACCCTGTCAAAAACAGCTCTTTTCAGAGCAAGAACTTTTGTAGCATTTCCCTTTAAATGTTAATGAGCTCTACTGACCCAGCCACTCACTGAGAGACTGTTTACTTTTAGCCGCGTTCATCGTGAAACTTGCTAATTAGCACATTATTAGGAAAGGCAATTTTCAAATATTCATCAAAAAACCTTCTACTCCTTTCTTCTGCTGGTGGAGCTGGATCAAGAATTGTTTGAGCGAACATAGATGCATTTAGTTAGATCTGGGGTGCATTCCCTTCAGAAACAAACAAAATCCACTGCGTCTAATGACGACGATGTTCATTATTACATCCAACAACAAAACAACTTGATCGCTTAGGAACCACTCTTGTCTACTTCTGCTCTGGCGGTGAAACGATGGTGGACTGATGATGGCTCACTCAGGGCGGTCCAGTCTGTGCTGAAACGCTACTGTCAATCAAACTATCATGGGAGGGGCCTGTCTGTGATGTCACAAAGACAGACATCTAAGATCAGCTCGATTTGAGAAAGGAGAAAATATTTAAGGAGATAGATTTTTTTTATCATTATAGGGTGGTTGTGTACACACACTGCTAACACACATTTCAGATCAAACAACTTGTAAAAGTCCATGTAGCATCATATTGACCCCTTCATAATAAAAAAAAAAACATAAATATATGTGAGAAATCCAATCAGAACCAACTTTTTAAGAGGTTACTCCGCCATCAAAACATTAAAAAAGTCAATTGTTTTAGAGGTGATTTGGCAGTTTTCTGGTGGTCATTCTGGGAAACCCGTACTGAAAAGCGCTGAACACCAGCTTGACTAGGCTAAACCAGGGAAATTCTAGAGCTATTTATAAACCAACTCTAAACTGAATGACCAGTCGGCTAATTGGTCTTAAGGAAAGATGGTTTCTCGTTTACCCGAACGTGTGTCTTGGGAACTATTACATAAGATGTTCCTGCGCTAAAAAACACTTAAAAACGGATTAAAACAGAATGCATTGGTCTTTAAAAGTTGGACTATTTTAAAAGGCTGAATGTGTACGGCTGTAACTTTTCTGAAAGGGTTAACACCATGCAAACGGCATAAAAGCTAAAAGCCCAGTGCAGCATGGCAATTACATTTTAGATAAACTCATCAACCTCACAAATCAGTTGTTGTGACAGCAAGTTATGACCCATGACAACTGTTATGTCCCATCCTGAGTGTTTAAAAGGAATATATTCACACATTCAGAGGTACAGATAGTGTCCAAAGAAACAAAACAATCACCTTCCCACACACAAAGACAAAAACTCCCGCATTCACGTGCACAAAACACATAACACCCTGGAGGACATGTTGTGTGGGATAATAAGGAACAGATTTGATATGCTGAAAGGACAGAACAGAGCAATTAGGAGCATAGCTGTGTGTGTGGAGCACACTCGGAGAGAGCCGGAGGGTAGGGCCACACACACACAGACACACCCCACACACGTGCAGACCAAAGACCAACAATCCTTTGCTGCAGAAGGAAAGACAGATGCTGGAGTGTTTCAAGCAGATTCATAGAAGAAACCAGGAACGTTTAAGTGAGAGTTTTACAATCATGCTCAGATCGGAGAAAGCAAAAAATGAGTGAGAGAGGCTGAAAATAAAAGGATGAGATGTTCGCTCTCACCTTTTCCTGCCAGTGCAGAATCCCGATGATGACGAGAATAAAGACGCACACGCCAATCAGTGCTATCGCCGTCAATAAGACGATATTACTGGGGGTAAGGTAGAGCTTTGCACTCCAGCTGCAAAGACGGACAGAAAGACAAAGGAACACTTTTCAGAGCACCAGCTTTAAGTGCAGTAAAAACTTTAAACAACACTCAAATGTGAGAGAGCACATAAAGACATTACACTCAGTGATACCTGTGTAGATCATCAAAACCTAAAATCTTAAACCTAAATATAATCAGACCTGGTGCATTCTGACAAGCTGAAACATCAGGACATCAAGATGAGCCGCTTTAAATAACAGACGGAGAGCAAGCGAGAGCTCACCACTTACTGGAGAGAATAGAACGAGAGATGCTCTGTTTATCATTACGAATAGTTTGAAAGCAAAAAGGAGCCCAAGTGGAGTCTGTGGGGAATAGTGGGAAATCAAGTGATCTGCTCAAATATTTATGATATAGATTGGCAGACAGCTTCATTAAGATACATTTTAGCTGTGCTGGTTAACACATGAAATATTAATGCCTGAGGAAATACCTTCTCACGGTCTTGATTAAGGCTAGTGACAAATGCACTAAAATCACAGTGTTTTCTGTAAGACTTTTACAGTTAGAGGATAGAATGTAAAGTCTGTACAGTATAAAAATCATTATGTCTACGAAAAGTCCAACCTGTGTATGTGTGTGTGTGTGTGTGTGTGTGTACCTGCGAGGGTCATTCTGTGGATATGGTATAACGATGAGCTGGGAGTTAGGAATGATAGCGGTCCACTCCTGCTTCCTCAGGTCCTGCAGGAGAAAGAGAATGATAGATGGAAGAGAGAGAATGAACGCAGAGAATATTAGTACCATTACCATCATGGAAATTACAGCACATTCAATTTCTGCAGCTGTCCTTTGGCAAACATGCACTAGAGCTGATGCGCCTCTGTGGAAGACGGGGGGATCTGCAGGAGATTGTATTATTGTATAATTGGACATTACTGAAGTGGGGGGTCTTAACGGAGAAGAGGGCATGTTTAACACATCCGTCTTCAGTCATCATTAAACGCATAACAGCTGATACACCATTCCAACATCTCCCGTCGCCCAATTTGGCACGCATTTACACTGTTTAACTAAACTTTTGCAAGCCAGAGGGAGAGCCACACTTCAGGTGCTGAAACTGTCAACATGAAGTGAAGTTTCAGTGCTGTTACTGAAGTCCAATCAGAGAATCCAGCGTCAGATGAGTAGGTAGGAAGCCATTTGCAGGCAGGTGATCAATGCTACACAAAATCTCTGTGAAGTTCAACTCCGTTACCTCAAACTGGCTAGAACCCAATGAAATCCTTCAGCTGCTAACCCGATGTGACTCCATATAGTATGATGTTCACTTCAAATACTCCATCAGGCCAATAGACTGCTAATTTGTTAAACATTTACTCCACTCTCAGAGAGATACTAATGAAAATTAAGCACCAACAGAACAAAAAAAAAAAAAAAACTAACATGGCAGCAATGAAAACATCCTTTTCCGTTCATCTTGAAGTCGCGAGTCTTTCAGTAGGAGAAAACGGGATCATTTTTAGTGCATTGTGCAGATAATAAGCCTCCAAACATGAAGCAGCATCAATAGTCATCTATTCCCCCAGCTATTTACAAAAAAAGTTAATTAGAGGAAGGGAAGTCTCTTGAAGCCTTAATGTATTATGAAGACACTACACCTCTATCAATTACAAAGGTAATTTTCCCTCTTCAACTTGTTTCTCGACAGCAATTAGTAGCAAACGTTAAATCTGTCTTTCTGAGGGAATCCTTCAGGGGGACAGATTTTAATTTCCGACAACACATTTATCATAACTCTACATTACAGTATTCACGTGAAAGCGCACAGCTGAGGAAGAGTGTGGGTCTGAATGAGATATTTTTAGCATGTGTCTTTAGTGAGTATGGATGAGGCTTGCAAATGAAACGGATGGGGTGGTTTTCGGTCTTCCTGTAGGGAATCGAGCCTCTGCTCACTGCGTAGGACAACTGGGCACTGACTGAAAGACAAAGATTTGTTACAGCCAAAGAGCCTCTACTGCTGCTCTGAGCATTAAAGAGGGAGGGCAGCTCAAGCCCACACATTTAAGAGTTATGCTAACCCACAGGTCCTGGCCTTACGATTATGCAACAGTGAGACCTTTTTTCTTTTTTAATACAGAAGGAAGATATTTCAAATTTAAAGATATGAGATGATATACTGTAATCTAAGTGCAATCATTTAATATGTGAGAAAAACATTTTATTGCTTGTGTTGTTGTTTGATGCAAAAAACGAATCACTTCAAGCTACTTTTGGTTTATTTTATGGTTTCCTTGTTACAGTGTCAATACACAAATAAGTACTGAGTAACATTACTCAACAACATGTACTTACTCTAGGGTTAGGATTAGTTATGCATAATTGACTGTGATTAGTACATGTAACGAGTAACAAGGACACTGTTACCCAAGCATCACCCACATATGTCAAGTTCAGCGTATAATAAGATGAAGCTCTGATTCTGTGTTGTGCAATGTTGAGCAATGTGTTTTTTCCACAAGGTTCTTCTGTCAAGGTTGTTGAGAGATTAGAAAATATGAAAACGACAGAGAAGGCTGAGCCGTTTCCCTTCTGCACACAAGCTCTGAGAGTCAGCAGGAACTATAGGGTATGCCGTTTAGAAACATTCATCTGTGTCAGAAAAAAACATCAATGTATGCAGAGCCTTGTTGAGGCAATTCTCTGGCAAACTCTACCTCTTTCATTCCCTTCAGTGTTCGTACTAGGATACAAAAAAACTACTCTGGGTCATAAATAAATGTAATGAAATGAATATGCAATCACATAAACCAATATTTGCGGAGAAAAAAAAAGCCTTCCAAAAGAAGATGATTAGTGTAGCAGAAAAGTAAAAATTGAACAAAAAGCACCTAAAAAGCATCACACTATGTCCAAATGCTAGATGAACATCTTTCAGCTGTTGTGTTGTGTCTTGTTTTTTTCAATGTCTTGCATCATAAGTGCTGCATTATAAAGATACCTTGTTAAGTTAAAAGCAGTTTAACTTTTAAAAAAGCGTGCCTCAAGACTCCTGTGTTCGATTTTATTCTGCCGTGTGCTTCATGACGATGCTTGTCAATGCAAACTGTGTGAACAATTCTCAGTAAGAGCAGTTTGGTGAGCCGTTTTGGCTGTAGTAGCATATGGGTCAGAAGGCATGATTAAATGTGCCTTTTTTGTGCAACAAAAAATAAACAGTACTAAATGGATGTGTTAAATGGACGGCAGCGCTATTAAAAACACAAGATGGCAAATTGCTTTACGCAAGGCTCGCTCATGTGTGTATGCATGTGCATGTATTCATGTGTGAGTGTGTGTTGGTAAATCAAAATCTGCAATTCTAATCACTGTTTGATAAAGACCTCTGTTTAGCTCACTCACAGCAGAGGAAGCTGATGTCTTAAATTTAAATGAGCAGCACTGGGGGAATTCTAGAGGAAGAGAGATTTCAAATCACAGTTCTTCAGATAAAACCAGACAGGGACGATGATATCAAAAAGAAAACACCATGAAAATTTGAAAACGTGGAGAGGATTGAGAGATGTAAGTCTTGGCGATATAGCTCTATAATCGTCTACAAACAAGGAATTATATATATATATATTCATATATATATATTCCTACATAGGAAACATTGTGTCTGACATACTATATATACAGTACATCAGACTCAATGTTTCCCTTCTAAACACAGAAAAAGAGCAGGTAAAAGTAAACCAGGCCATCTGCATGCTCTCCCTCTCCCGGGGCCTTTCTACCCATGATTCCTCCCTCCTCCCTCCATATGGCGAGTGAATGTGGGCATGTTTGAGTAGGTGTGTCTGTTACCTTCCCTCCAGGGGGCTGGGGGATGCCCACAAACAGGTGATCCAGGAAGTTGGCGCTGCGCCCCAGACCGAGCACGGTGTAGGGCAGCTGGAGCGCGAGATGAGCCGACTGGCTGAGCTGTCCCGCTGCAGGAAGAGAGAGAGAGAGAGAGAGAGAGGGAGGGAGGACGTGAGGTGGGATCATAGAGGAATGAAGTGAGGATGGAGGAGTGAGAGGTGAAAGAGAACAGCCGAGTGTGAGGGGGAGGAAACGGTAACATGAACAGGTAAGAGAGGGGGAGGAGAAGATGAAAGAGGAGAAAACCGAAGAAATAGCTGCCATTAGTGTCATCCGAAAATAAGGCTGCTTATAATAAGAGATCTCAGCATATGAAGGGCTTTAAATCAACACCAACAAACTACTGCAGAATACTGCATAACATTTTACATGCTAAATTTGCTTTAAAATGGTCAGGTAACCAAAAAATGGAATTCTGTCATGACCCTCATGTCGATTCAAACCTGTATGACTTTATTCTTCTGTGGAACACAAAAGATGATATTTTGAATTTCTCTCTCTCTTTCTCTCTCTTTTAATAAAATAATCAATGGTCACCAAAACACTGTTCATGAAAGTATGTGTCACTTATGAAAAACTTATTCTGCACCTGAAAGTGTCAGACAGGAATAAATTACATACTAAAAGATAATAAATAATAAACAATGATTTTATATATATATATATATATATATATATATATATATATATATATATATATATATATATATATATATATATATATATATATATATATATATATATATATAAAATATAAAAATAATAATACAGCTTTGGTGAGCATTAGAGACTTATTTAAAAAACATCAAAAAAATTTGACTGACCCCAAATGTCTGAACAGTAGTGTATTATTCTTTCAGTATAAATTAATAAGTCATTATTTACCAATAAGTGAGATGAACTGTTGAGACCAGAGCATTTAAGTCAGAGTTGAAGCAGAATTTGTGAATTGGGTAAGTTTGATTAATGAATCAGGTCGATCAACAGAATGATTTCACTATAAACTGCTGTTGAACAGAACAAAGGGAGCTTAAAATGTAATGTTTTGTGGAAATAACAGCATACAGGTTTTAAAAAAACATCATGGGAACAATTAAATAATTAGAGCTCTTTCTTTTATTAGTGTACTATCCCTTTAAAGTAAAATGAAAAAAATATTGACCTTGGCTACAGTGACCATGGGCTTTCTCTGAAGAGAGACTTTTTACAAAACAAGGACTGTGAAAGCACTGAGCAAATCTGACACACAGTAATAAGAGTGCAGACCTTAACACAGACCTAAACAGAACAAAAGCTTTCTTTTAAGCACACGTGCTTTTCCCTCTGTTTTTTTAATCCAAACTGTAAAAAAGCACAAAAATAAAGTACAATCAGCAAATTGCTTTCTGAGATGTATTTTTTAATGATTCTGGACCAAGGACCCTTGCACTAAATTTGAACTAACTGACGGAGTGCTTTATTTGTGTCGTGCTGAAGCAAGTTCACACAGAGACCCAACCAGGGAAAGGTCAGTCCATTGCTCATGTGTCATGTGTCTGACTTAATGATGCCATTAAAGAGAAGAACAATTAGATGTGTATAAGCTGATTCCCCATTATGCATCAGAGAGAAGAGAGGAAGAGACGGAACACAGGTCTCCTAATAACTTCCCTTTGGCACATAATAGCAGTACTGGAATTCTGCTCGAGGCTGAGGATCAATTAGATGGACTGATGGAAAATATAGAGTGAGTCTCACTGACCAGGAACAGATTCCTAGATAATATAAAATAAAACAAGAATGATCTTTTTAATAGTCTTGCTTTAGTAGTGAAGTACACAATGTTAGTATTTCAATCTATATCTTATATTATCATTTGCAGAACAGAACATGTTTGTGTTTTGCAGTCAGTCAGATTTTACATTTACATTTAGACACTTAGCAGATGCTTTTATCCAAAGTGACTTACAAATGAGGACAACAGAAGCAATCAAAAGTAACTAAAGAGCAATAATATGTAAGTGAAAATGACAAGTTTGGTTAGCCTAATGCATATATTTATATATACAGACACTAGGGGTGTAACGGTTCACAAAATTCACAGTTCGGTTCGATACGATTCACTGCTGTCACGGTTCGGTTCGGTACGTTTTAGATACAGCAAAAAGAAAAAATTGGCAGATAAATTTCCTTGACTTTTAAAAAATGTTTTATTTATTAAAACTAACAATATATATATTTTTTTACATTGAACAAAGATGGACCTATTCTTTACCCATCTTCTATGGTGTTTTCTTAGCAGCATACTGTACAAAACAAAAACAGCTCCTTATAAAAATATTATATTATGTAGTAGTTATATTGTTATATAATGTTATATTGTTGTAGTAGTTATGAACAAATACAAAGATGTAACTTTTTATATGGAACTCTATAACTCTTTATATTGAGTGTGTTTTTACTCAATTGGTTCTCTATAGGGCTTGTGTTTTTTGGAACAAAGCAGGAATTACGGTCTGGCTGAAATGGACTCGTGAAGGAATATTGTAACGGGGCTCAATTACATTAAGCATGTTCTTAAAACCTGCGTTTTCCACTACAGAGTAAGGCGCTCGCTCACTCAGTACGCGCTGAAAGCTTGTTGCAAAATGGCTAAAGGGTCTTTCACACAGGACGCGGTATGCGCGGCGCTGGACCCTGGGCTCAGCGTTGCCTTCAGATACAACGCGATTTGCGCTGCACTATGCCAAGAGCAAAGTAGGTGGAGTTTTAAAAACTGCCCGTGCATATGTTCTATTTATAACAGTTCTTCTATCTAATAACGTGCAGGCCTGTTAATTGTATCGTATTGCTCAGGAAATTTCGACACAGTACAGTACTAGTCCATTTTGATTTCAGTGTTTGTTTGGATGCCCCGATCGATTGCACCCAAACACCAGACCTGTTGGTTATTGGAGGATTTTCTATTTCTGGTCTTTTAAACGCATTAGCCATTTTTGAAACGAGCCTTCAGCGCGTACTGAGTGAGCGAGCGCCTGACTGAGTAGAATAACATAAACATATAAGTTGGTGTTTTTTTTCTTCTTCGGGGGTGTCATGGGCGTTGCCTGTTACGTCGTTTGGGTTATTGGGCTACCTTGTTGAACGCATATCATTATATTTCACAATTTTTTTTTTCCGAATATAATTAATTAGTCCAACGAACCGTTTGGTACATAGTGCGTACCGAACCGAAAGCCTCGTAGCGAACGGTTCAATACAAATACACGTATCGTAACACCCCTAACAGACACACACAAAGTCTGTGGAAGTGATTTTGTGCCTCTTTCAGATGGCATAATAATTCATCGTTCACTTGCAAAACGCAAGCTTCTAGAGGGCACATAACTCTGAAGTAATGCATTTAGGTAAAGGGGGGCAGATCAAGGGGTGGTTTTAGGCAAACATCAATGCCTTGTATTATATGCGAGTAGCTATTGGTAGCCAGTGCACATTGATAAACAGTGTGACATGCGTTATTTTCAGCACGTTAAAAATTTATCTTCCAGAGATTAAATGTAGGGGTTTGATAGAAGTGGCTGGAAAACCTCATGCTCATTAAGGCTGCATTTATTTGACCTAAAATACAGTTCAAAATGTATTTTCTATTGCCCTATAAAAACCCTAAACCTACCCCTTACAGAAAACTACTAGCAATTTTTGAATTTCATAAAACAGTTTTGTAGGTTTTTTTTAAGCCTATAAACACAGGAACCCAGGAAGTGTCCTCATAAACCATGTTTACAATGTAGTACCCATGTAATACACATTTGTGTCCTCATAAACCATATATACCTGTACACACACACAAAATAAATAAATATACTAAAATATCTGTTTTCTATTTTAAGATAGATTTATTAATATAATGCATTCCTGTGATGGCAGATCTGAATTTCTAGCCGTTCAGCATCACACGGTCCTTCAGAAATCTTTGTGGCCCACTGAGGATCCCTGGATCCCAGTTTGAAAAGCTCTTATATATAATGTTGTTTAGCTGAGGGTTTAGTGTAGTACATCAACACATACAGGTTGATCATATGAGCGACAGCATCCAAAAAATCAAAGAGGATTGAAATTCAGCTAGCTGAGCACAAGACGAGCTAATAGAGCTGTAGCTCGCCTCCTACACACACTCACTCACCCACAGCCTGTACAAGTGTACGGGCACATATTTACTCTAACTACAACTGTAGGACCATTTTGGTAGAGGATGTACTCTAATGCATGCACGGAAAAAAAAGAAAATAGCTTCAATCTGACAAACAACAGGCCAGTGGAAAGCACTCTGGATTGTGGGTGGGAAAAAGTGTATCTGTCTCTAACTTTAAAAACGTGCCTGCTAGCCACAATACATACTTCATAAACAGATGGAAAGAAAACAACACAGTTCATTAGTATATAAACAAAGACTGAAAGCAGATTCTAGTGTCCACACAAACACACTCTCAGCCTAAACCCAACAGCCCAGATCATCTCTCGTTTGTTAAATGATCTTGGGTCCACTGTCGCTATAGAAACCATTCTTTGCCCTGTCGATTGGGCGCTTGTAGAACGATAAAAGGAACAAATGGTGACGATGCTGCCTGGGCCTGAGGGATTAGAGAGGTTAGAGAGGAACAGCCGCTCGCCGAGCCACAGAGCCAAAATGGCGGCTTGATCCAGACACTGATTTGTGTGTAGCGACACGTGTCTGCTCTGAGGGAGATAAGTGGAGTGTTCCAGAGGCCTTCAGCAGCATTTTCCATCTCATCACGCTAATGTCACAGAAAACAGCAGAGCGAAAATATGGCCACTCAAAGCCAGAATGACATCCAGTGCAGAGAGAGTGGGGAAGGAAAGAACCTGGACTGACTAAATGATACAAAAACAGCCCAACGTCAGATTTTAGTAAACTCACCCCAAATATGAATACATGATGTTGTGCTTCTAATTCATGACGAGTGTTTTGTTTTGTTCTCTCTCTGCGCTCGTCACTAACCATGCAGCGCTGACGAACTACAACATCCACCTGCATGTTTTCTGGTTCCCCACAGTCAGCAGAAGAGAGAAATAAAGTGTTTATTACATTCAAAATCTGGATATTTATCTTACAAAATTGCATGGATTCGCTACAGGGGGCCTTTATTCACCCCCCGGAGCCGTGTGAGGGATGTTTTATTACAGATGCGTGCACTTTATTTCACGTCTTCTGAACTGTTGACAACAAACACCCGCTTACCCCATTGAAAGGCTTTTATTCTAAAAGAGGAAAGTCACCTAGGATGCTTTGATGGAGAGTAGAAGATGGACAAATTGTAATTCTTGGGTGAACTACCCCTTTAACACTGCTATTGAAATATTAGTGTTGAGCAGTAGGTTAATTATTTTTTTTTGAAATCTTCAGAAGAGGCCACTGAATCCTAAACCTGCCTAACCCTAAGTTACAAACAGATCCTTCATTTAGTCCAAACCTACCAAGAGAGCAACGCTTACAATACAAAACCAATCCAAAAATTTTGCAGAGCCGAATATGTGCTAGTTTATATGTAACTACTATAAACAAAAGAGGCAGAAAATGGTAAACCAACACAAATATTTTGCAATCCAAGTGAATAATATTAGCAGTGTGAAACCTCAGAAAACTGGAAGGGGTGCAACATATTGCCATTAGAAAAAATTATGTTGCTATTCAACGTTAATTTGATATTCAAAGTTATGTTGATATAAGTATTTGATATAGGTTCTGCTGTCATCGATATCTATTATATGTATCTAATGATCACTAATGCTTGGCCAACATATAGTCCTGTGTCTCACACCATAGAGCTGCTTTGAATCTTGTAAAAGCAAGACAGAAAGAAAGCTATCAAGAGAGGTAATTATAGAAGAAATAACTGCATTATGTCAGATGGGTCTCTCTCTCTCTCTATGTGCACTGAACATAATAAAAGGACTTCAAACTGTCCTAGCAGAAAAATGTGGTGTTCAGATCAATTACAGAGAAAAAAGGCTCCAACAAAGGTCATTATCACTGTCATTCTCTCTGTCGCTCTTCACGGAGAGGAGGCAGACGATACGGTATGTGTGATGGGTGTGAATGTGCTCTCTTTGTGATTTTGCTGGATTGGAGTGATAACCAGAGACAGAGACGTGCCAACACCAGCAGAGATCCCTTCTTTTGCTCCAACACCATGATGATCCAGATCACCATCACAAAGATATACACACTCGTTGTCAGCAGGAGAGCGTCTTCTCATATTTTTAATGCTGTGTGATTTAAAATCAGAGTGTTTTCTGATCAAGGGAGACATTGGATAAAGACAGCAGGAAAAAGGGGATCATTTTTTGAGTTGTGAATGGGTGAAGTCTATATTTGCTATGGGAGATTCAGAGAGGGACAAAAGCTGTGATCAATACTAAACGGACCTCTCACTTCAGCAGCAGGCACGGCACATATATGAGAGTGTGAATCAGGAAGAGAGAGAGGAAGATGGTGAATGGACTTGAGAGACATTAGACTTGTACAATATGATTATTGTAATTTTGGATATAAGCAAGCCCACGCAGAACTGGGTAATTCATTCACAGTAGTTCAGTCTCCTCTTATTAAATTCAGTGGGGTCTAAAACGCTCTCTTTTCTTTTCTTGACAACAGCACTTCTCAAATAAAAATATAGATACTAGTGATTATATTGTTTCTTCAGCATGAAAAAAAGAGTAAGAGTGGTAAAACGAAGTGAAAAAAAAATCTGTTTCTCAGCACTAAATAAAGGCACAGCTACACGTAACATTCATTATAACAGGTCAGTACCAGTCAGTACTTACATTTTAAAAATGGGATGATTAAAGCATTTCCCGTCAGCGTTTTTTGAGCACTGTTCAACAGAAACGTCTGCGATTGGCTACAATGATCATCGCTTCACACTCTTCACTGAGCGCTTACACAGATACACATGGGAGCATTGGAAAGTGGCGTCTATGAGCAGATATATTAGGGATCCGCTAATAGATGTGGCTTTCAAAGGCTCCAGTGTGTATCTGTGTAAGGTAGTCGCTGTAGTAGTCATGTTTAGGAATGGTGAGGGGTTAAGGGATCCCTTAACCTTAAAAGAATATGGTTATTCAGAAGTGTTCCAAGTGTTACTGTTTTAATTCAGTCACAACATGAATTAAACCTTTTAAATATGGCTGATTTAAATGTCATTAAAATGACAGCTTCCAAAAAGATAGTAGAAATATCAGCTCCGTTTAACATATTAAAATTAAAATTGAATAACATTTTTCTTATGCATTTAGCAGACGCTTTTATCCAAAGCGACTTACAGTGCATTCAGGCTATCAGTTTTTACATATCATGTGCTCCCGGGGAATCAAACCCCCAACCTTGCACTTGATAGCGCAGTGCTCTACCAATTGAGCTACAGGAACACTATTTGATAAAGTTTAAAATAATCCAATGGGTGGAATGCTAAAAAGTTAGCAGATTCCATCTGTGCCTATATATGAGTGTGTGGGACATGTTACAGTGTGTCTGTGTGTGTTCCTCACTGTGATGATTCAGAGGTGCTGTTTATTATACAGCCTATTCATTTGGCTAATTAATGAGAACAGTCTCAAGCCCTTCATTGATCTGCATCTTCTCCTCGTTCTGCGTCAGCGTCCCTTCTCCCTCCTCATGTCTGCCTCCATACTTCACCTTTTTCTGCTCACATTCTCTGTTAACCTACAACTCTCATTCATTAGTTTAGTACTGCAAGGGTCAGTCCAATTATACAAGCATGAAAACAGAACCCTCTGAGGTACCTTATGAAGTACCTCAGATATGAGTGGAGAGGATGCCCCCCACCCGACTCCCGACAATTTACTTACAGCCTATACATAAAATCCCACTGAAGCAAAACAAATTAAATGAAAAGAAGAAAAAATAAATGCAGTAATGAATTAGGGTTAATGCTAAATCTAATACATATACAGTATATTTTGCGTTACATAGTTTTGTGATGGTACACAACACATTTTTAAATGATAGACTAATTAAATTGTCACAGGTTGTTTGAGGCATAGTCCTAATTAGTTTGTAATTGATCTAAAGAATATATTTATATTTCTTGCTGGAAGAGATGTTAGCTTAGAATAGATACTGTAGGTTGCTCCTCATTTAAGCCAATTGAGAAAAAACTCAAGCTGATTTAAAACCGAGTTATTTTCAGTGTTCCAGTTAAACTTACTTTCAAAGAATGGTAGGCCTGTTTTTCTACTTATTTTAAACCGTTATCAGGACAGTACATTAACTATGTTGCCTTCATGGTATCTGTGGTTACATTGTTGCATTGGTGGTTACTTTGTCTTCAGTTACTTTGTCCTCAAATAGAGAGAGGGAGAGCAAATGCAGACAGCAGCAGAAATACTGCCGTCCCCATGCCCTGAGCTCGAGTCTGAATGTGCAATAAGTCTTGCTGTGCTATGTTTCATTATTGGCCAGTGAGAGCCTGAGGGAATAAGGGTCCTAATACGACCTGACCTGTTCTCCACTCCGCGTACAACATACACCCCATTACTGTCCTTCAGCTGACCCCAGAAAAAAACCCTGCCACAATCTCTCCAATTACAGGACATTTATCACAGAACTGTAGTTAGAAGTTCAGCATCAGATCAAGGAGGGACGATAGCCACTAAGCTCTACTGACAGTTTCTGTGCTGAAACGGTGATTGCTTTTATTTATCTATTCCTCTGTTTTCTGTGGGAATGCCATCAACTCCCTGTCACTCCTCAACTCTTCACATGGTAAACAGTGTGTGGAGGAAAGACAGATAGAACCACGCATACATAGAAATCAGGGCTGCACAAAATTTGATCGCAATTGCGTTTAAGCAAAAACTGTGTTTATTATGCGCATCTTGTCAGTGAACTACGGCTCTGTGTAGTAAATGCTGCTTTATCTTAAAGCACGTGATGGAGATTTACTACTGATCTCAGAACCAGCTTTACTGACAAAATGTGCATTAAAAAAATCACATTCGATTACTCGTGCAGCTCTACATAGATTGATACAAAGACAAAGATAACCAGAACGTTACAAAGAACAACAGATATGTAGAATGACAGATAGAACAATCGACAGAATGACAGACAAGACAGGCAGAATTAAAAATGGACATATAAAGACATGGACATACAATGATACATGGAGAAGAAACAACAGATGGACACAAACCGATAAAGTAGCCTAGATAGAACGATAGATTGTAGATAGAATGACAAACAGAATGATAGAGAGCTAGAATGACAGATAGAACGATAGACAGTAGGGGCATTTCCTCTGAGGAGGCAAAGGAAGCCGTGTCTATATTGGATGAGAAAAAAAAATTGTAGTTCAAAAATAAAACAACCTCAAAATTACAAAATTTAACAACAAAAAAAGTGCATAAATCAGTAATTTTTAGAAATGTTACAGTAAGGTAAGGTTACACCGCTTCTTTCCTGCCTCCCCTGAGCCCATTGAGTTTTAACTAGGGATGCACCGAAATTTCGGCCACCGAAAATTTTCGGCCACCGAAAATTGCCTTTTTGGTTTTCGGCCGATAGACTTTTATCACCGAAACAACACGGCCGAAATGTTGTGATGACGCAAACAGAAACCGCGACCTGCACGTGCTGCATAGCGCAGACCACGAGCTCCCCGCGACATTCACTTAACACCAGTGAGAACATTCTCTCTTCTTACTCCTTTATTCGCAGCACTAAAGCGTCTCCTAACAAAGAGATTAAGACGGACCACGAAGTAAAAACAAAGAAAAGTACAGTCTTATAGAGTCTGTTAGCACACGTCTCACTGAGATCTTTTCGGATCCTCTGCACTTCATCGCGAATGTGCTTGATCCGCGTTATAAAGACCATTAACGTTATTTGGATGCGGAAATAAGACAGCGCGCACAAGAAATGATCCAGGCCGCGCTGGATGCATTGCGGAGAACCCGCGTGGAGACGGAGAAGAGCCAAGCGCAGGAGACAGATCAGAGCGCAGAAAAGACTCGTCTCTGCACCAGATGAGTGGCATGCACCCTCGTTGTCTGATATGTTCAGTGGAATTCTGCAAGAAAGTGCCTCAAATAATAATAATACGTTGGCTATTTTGTTCTTAGGCTACTATATATATATATATATATATACATACACACACACACACACACACACACACACACACACACACACACACATACATAATATCAGATTGTAGCCGTATTTATGCTAGATTTCTGCTTTAATTTGATAAAAATGTTTATTTATGCCCTGGCCCTATTTAAATACACTCTCTCAAATATTTCTCAAATGTCAGGCAGATGACAAGCTCAACTGCTCAACAGCTAGATGGTTATCTGTCTGAAGTCCCCATCCGCAGAAGTGATAACAGTCTTGCCAACTGGAGAAGTAATGCACTTTCTAGTCCTACATAGAAAAATTTCAAATGCACTTCACCTAAATGCACTTTGTTTTTATGAGAGAACTGTTCATTTTAAAACCTTTCTGCAGGCCAGTAGGCCTGTACATTATTATTAAATATACACATGAATGGGATACATTTTTAGTTTGAATTTTATTTTATACTGTGCATTGTTGCAATATGCTTAATAAATATTTGCATCATTTGTAATTATGTATTTTTATGTTTTTTTTTAAATACGTTATGTAATTGTAATTATCTTTGAAACTTTAATATTAATTTATGCAATTGCAATGTCTTAATTTTAGTAAAGTTAGTACACGGTCATAGCAATAAATGCAATGGTACTAATAATTGGCATAATTTCTTTCGGTGTTTCGGTTTCGGTTTTCGGCCTTGGTTTTCTCTTTTTCGGTTTTCGGTTTCGGCCAAGAATTTTCATTTCGGTGCATCCCTAGTTTTAACATACCCATTATAACAGAGTGTGCAGTGAGTTTGGTGGGGGGTAATTGAAAATGAATGGGGAAAAGTCGAGTGAGAGGAGGCAATGCCTCCATTACAATTTGACAGGATATGACTAGTTATATTTAGCTGTGATTGGTTCATGCGATAAATCCCGCCTTTTTGAGGACTTTGCGGCCTTATCTCAGAACACCACTACACACCACTGATAGATAGATAGAGCAAATTATAGAGTACATATATAAAGCAAATTCCTAGCAGACAGATTAACAGTTCTGTGAAACACATTAGACCTGAAAATCAAAACAAACCTGACACACAGCAGGTGAAGCCGGAGATTCATACTGAATTTCATACTCAGACTATTAAGAAGCAAACACAGCCAAGCACTTCTGCTCATTTGTATTCTACTTCAGAGGTGCACAACAAGACAAATCAAGAACATTTTTACAGTGACATTTCATTACGGACCACTATGCCAGCATATGCCATTTAACTCTGAGACTGTTTTTTTAATGACAATAAACATTTATGAATGCTCTGTCTGCCTAAAGATGTGTCTTTTATCTCTCTTCAAATTAGAGAGGAAAGAACAAAGATAAAGAGGACAATGAGAGAGAGTGAAATCCTTTCCTAGCTAGGAAAGGCTATAATTTGATTGGACAGAACTCAAAGACAAGTTCAGAAACTCTGGTCCAGCTTTTAAAAGCAGGACATAATTGCTTTAAAAAAAGATATCAGTTTCCTCTACAAGCATGAAGCACACAAGTTCCTTAAAATTCATTTATTTCCCGTTATCTGATAATATTTTTTGTCCTTTCAGCCATTTATCTTTGAAATAGCTTTGTCACATCCCACTCCGTGTTTTGCTGATGATCTTTAGCACAGTCTACACACACACACACACACACACACAAACACACACACACACACACACACACACACACACACTACACACAGAACCGGTCTGCACAGAAGATGCAGACATGCACATGCACAGGCACACACACAGAATCACAGCATGAGAGAAACATTCATTCTGTTTATGTAATGCTTCCACTGAGAACTCAGTCAGTGATGTATTTCAAAAGAGGCTTCTGGAAAACAGCCATTTACACCAAAGTGATGGAGTTCTGTCAGAGCCGTGAGGAATTTAATCTCATCTGCTCTTAGAAAGGTGGAACAGATGATCTTGAACTTAGTCAGTCGGATATCCCTCAAGGGCCAAAAAAAAACATACGACACACACACACACACACACACACACACACATATATATATATATATATAAAATACTAAGCAATCAAGAAACAAGGTAACGCAAACGTCATACCGAAGTGTGCATAGTTACAGAATCTCTAGTTTGCTCTAGATTGGAAAACAATATTTTAGACCTGTTGTTTATGGAACATGGTGTGACAATGGACAGAAATTAATTTCTCACGAACAAATGTCAATCCATTTTTCTGAGTAAAAAAAGGTAAATTCTCCAGAGCAATTGTGTGTATCCTTCACACAATGTACCATGCAGAGGTGGAAAGAAACAAATTACATTTACTCGCGTTACTGTAATTGAGTAGCTTTTTTGTGTAGTTCTAATTTTTCAAGTAGTTTTAAAAATCTTTAATTTAACCTATATTTAAGTAGATTTAGTTTGAAGTATTCTGCCGTGCAAAGGCAAAAGACCGTAACTTAGATTTTCTGTTGAAAATTTGTTATTGATATTTTTGGGACATTGAAGACATTCCTTATCATGTTTATACGTATCTTGAGTCAATTTTTTTGTTTTTCCAAGAAAATAATGGGTCGTCTCAACAGTAACTTCGAAAAGCCACAGAGAAACCAAGGCAGAGCACCGTATAACACCAGTTACTGCTCTTTCACTTTGTTTGGAGCTCTCAAATTGAGTTACAGTGTATGGCGTTCTGCCTCGTTTAAATCATGATCTACCAAACAGTTCCACATAACAAAGCACTATAAAGACCTGATACCTTGGCACCAATATGTAATCGTGAATAACCTTTAAAGATTTTTTTTTCTTTTTGTAATGCAGATTATTCACCAGGCTGTCTCTTCTAGTTCGACGCGTGTGGACTCAAATGTCTTAGCTAGCATGATCAATCATAATAAAATCAGTAGCTTACTAACAGTTCGCAATTAAATCCATATCCTACCATTTCTTGTAACCCGGTAAAAACAATCCATGGCGATGAAAATCATCGGAGATGTTTAATCCTCAAGCATTCTGAGCATTATTCCCATTTGTTGGTGTTCACATCAATCCAAGTCGTTCTTGTAGGTTAGGCTATTTCATACAAATCAATATAAAAGCAATTATGCTATGTTTAGCATTTTTTACGTAACTGAACATAGCAAATAAATTGACATCCATGGTATCCACTCCTGTTTAACTTCTAGTCTGCTTTTTACAAATAAGCCTGAATGATTAGATTAGCTGGATCAGATGTGTTTAATTATCGCACTTGGCCTATCCCATTTTTGTCTCCCTCTCACTGTTAAAATGTACTCAAGTAGATTTTTAATTAGATATTTTAAACTTTTACTTGAGTAGACTTTCAGACTGGTACTTTTACTTGTACGTAAGTAAAATGTAATGAATGTAATGGTACTTTTACTTGAGTAGAATATTTTCATACTCTTTCCACCATGCCAGAACAGATTTTAGAATTAACATCAGGATAAAGTGTTCCAAGAACAAGCCTTTTATAGGTCAATTCAAAATAATCCAAGACTAGTTTAGTCTGATCCATAAAAAGTAATGAACTAGTCGGGACAGGTAACTGTAGTGTGTTGAGGTTGACTTATCTTACCTTCCTGAGGCAGGATATGCTGGGTAAAGAGATATGTGTGATGTCTTTTCCATCTAGTGTTAATCTTTTCTGAGCTGTGTACTCACCAGACGCGTTCTTCAGATAACCGTTCGAGTCCACCGATGTGTACATGACATACGGGCCAGGCTGGTTCACACCAAAGGGCTGTGGGATAGATAGAAGTGATTAACAACAAATACAATACAATAAAATACAAAACAATTGAACAAAATCATAAAACTACTCAAGAAGCGAAAAATCAAAAGCAAAAACACTATTAAAGGTGCGCTCAAATTAGAAAAATAACTTTGCAGGCCAAAAAAGTCAATTGTCTATTGCAAATAGTGTAGTGTAGTAAAAGAAAAAAAAACTCTGTGCAAACAGTAGATGTTCAGACGATGCAAAAAAACCTAGAGTTAACTGATTCAACCACATATCCGATAATATCAATAAAATCTTCCTGGGAAAGGCTCATTGTAGTAGCCTGGGAAATTGCAAATATGATTTTGTTTCCTGGCAGACTGCTAAAATCCAGAACACTGGAGCTACTCTGACCTCTGACATTGGCCTGACGGTGATGATGTTGACCCTGACTGCTTGTATGCAAGTGTGTGTGTTTTCAGACTTGAGTCCACACAGATCACCACACAGAACTCACAGGCCCGGCTCCAGCCTCCCTCAAATACTGAGACACATGAGAGATATCTATCAGCATCCAGGAGGAACGTGGGGCCAGAACTGGCTCAGCACCGGGGAGATGGAGCAGACCTACTACATGACAGCTTCTCCATTATGGATACTTTTCTCTGTGCAGACAATAACCCTGGGAACTGCAAATGAACAGCATGCCAGGAACAAGTGGGCATACATTTTTAAACGGATGTATTTGTAGGGCATGATTATGGGTGGGGAGGGGTGAAATGATTCCCTAGTTGCAGATTATGTTCCATCGTTACTGATGAATCCAGCCAATAGACAATGTTGACAGGAAGTGAGACAATCCTGGAGCTGAAGCTCTCAGTCATCCAGTGCCAAACTGACACAAATGAGGGAGAGGAAGACCTGGCAGCATCAGATACAGATAAAAAATGCTCAGACAAAGACAACAATGAGGGCAAATTACACGGCCAGAGAATCTGACATCAGTGAGACCTGAAGCCCCATACACTTCTTTGGACCTGACAACCTATTCCATTGCCAACATCCAGCACAGAGTTTATTCATAGATATTAAAACACAAAACACGTGTAACTGACTACAACACAAAACACAGCATCACAGTTTATGTCGCTGCTTTAATTGCTTCTTCACTCAGCATGTAGAGACACATGATAAATGACTTTCATTTTTGGTGAACTATCCCTTTAATTATCATGACACACACTTTAAATATTAATCATGCTGGGCATTCATTGAAATTAATGCTTTAAATAGTCCGTCAAACATCAGATTTATTACTACAATATATATTTAATTTCATTCAGTTTTGTGCCTTAAAGGGATACTCCACCCCAAAATGATTTTTTTTTCATTAATCACTTACTCCCATGTTGTTCCCAACCCGTAAAAGCTTTGTTCGTCTTCAGAACATAATTTAAGATATTCTGGATGAAAACCAGGAGGCTTTTTACTGTCCCATAGACTGCCAAGTAAGTTACACTGTGAAAGTCCAGAAAAGTATGAAAGACGTCATAAGAAAAGTCCATCTGCCATCAGTGGCTCAACTGTAACATTAGGAAGCGACGAGAATACTTTCGTACTTTTTCGTGAGAAAACTAAAATAACGAATTTACTTAACAATTCCTGTGTTTTGTTTCTCTCCAGATCACCATAGCCCCATTTTAGAAATTATGTGCTGAACGACGCAGGCAGTGTACGCTCTTCTGAGTCAGCCGTACCATAAGGTTGCGCTGTTTTCTTTCAAATCAAAGTGTAAATATACCTTGTGGTGATTCTTTTATTCATCTGCTGTCGATTGGATTTTGAGATCAACAAGTGGAGGGAGATAAGCGTGAGCTTGCAGGGGAAAGGTTTAAGCGGACAAAATTATTGGAGACGATAACCAAAGAGAAGTCTGTTGTTTTCACAGGAAGGTCCAGTTATCGCATTTTGATTAAACATTACAGGGTCACATGAAGAAAGAAACATACACATGGAAGGAACGAGTTATTCACAATAAGATCTATAACATCTATTTAGAAAATAGAACTTCTTCCCTTCTTCAGTGTGATTTACACTGGCTGTGATCGTCCAGGATGTGCAACTGTTTGTTGCATGCGACACTGCAAAAATAGCACAAATGCAAATGGCTACAATCTAGAACATATGAATTCATCTGCACTAACATCCCCATTTCTGCATCTGAATATTAATTTAGCATGAGACTGTATAACATATATGTCAGAGGTCCAGCCGGAGCGAGACAGGAGTGCGGCCCATCTCATTAAATCACAGAGCCCTCTGCTATCCACTGGCCTCAGGGTTAACTGTCTGCACTCAGCATATCACCAAGTTAGAGAACACATGCAACATGGCCTGTGTGTCTGTGTGTGTTTGTGCATGTCTAAAGTAGAGGATGAACGGCCGGGCAGAAGCTTTATTCTCTCTTCGTTATGAAGGATGACAGAGGTCTGTGAGTGTGAATGTGTGTGTGTTGCTCATGTATTAATAGAGTAATGTCGTGCTTTGGGACCCTGCCAATGGCACTGACAGAAGAAAAGAAAGAAGATTATGTGTATATCGAAAAGAACACAAGGTACAGAAGTGCTCTCACACAAATGGAGAGAGCGTAGAAGAGTGAGAAAACAAGAGTGAGAACATAAAAGCCCTTCTTCTCATCAGAATGAGGACAGTTGTGTGACTCACTCGTCCACAACCTCCACAGCTAGTCGATGACTTCAAAGGAAGAAAGATAATGTGACAGAAGTCAGGCAATCAAAATCAGGTTTGATCTTTATAAGAGTTACCTACATGTAGTGCTCGACTGAACTCTTTTCGTTAAGGCTGATTATTCAGCTAATATTTCACATTTTGTAAGTAAAAGCATTGGCAGAAGTTCTCCTGTTTGGCTGATTAGTCACAATTTTTACTTTGATTTGGTGGAAAAATAACAGTGGTTAGAGCCTTATAGGTTGCCGAAAGCATATTCAACTCAAATGTAGTAAAGAAAAATAAATTAAATCCAAAATACCCATATAATATTAACCAACATGCTATAGGCAGGGAATGTGTAGAACATTGTGAATGATGGGTGTGAATTCTGAAAGGGCCTGGTGATGCCAAACACATGCCACTCCCACTCCAGTTGAGTGTCTTGTATGAAAGAGCAAAAACAGATCAGAACTCACCTTGACGTTTTCTGGACAGTCATTGGAGCACAGGCCACTGAGCACTACAGAGAGGAAGAGATAAAGACAATCATAACTGTGTCCCATACATCTGGCCCTTAGATAAGACAGGTTGATTGCAGTGTCCGTCTTAGATCCACTTCACAACACTGTGATAAACACGGGCAGCCGTACATTCACCTCCTCTAATAGCACACAATTTAACAGCAACTCTGCTCCTGCACACATCTTCAGCCAGGACTTATGCCTAGAGAAAATGAATTGGGCAAAATGTGCACTAAATTCCCACTAATGGTGTGAAATAAGAGCCAGACTCTCTGCCTCTCTTGAGACCAAAATTGACTGTGTTAGAGAACAGCACATATGTAAGGGAAAGTAAAAAATCATTAATTGCTCATTAGTGGCACACAAAGAGCCATCTGTGTTCTTGTGCATCTGTCTTTATCTAAACTCAGCATTAGATTTTTAAACTGGCAGTGACAGGCAGCACTATTTCCAGACATGGCGAATTAGAAAGTTCAGGATGGAAGAACACCAGCATAAATTATATAAGGGAAAATGGAAAGGACATTGAAAAAAAAGTTGACTTTGAAAGTCTGTGACGGAAAAACTAATTCTGAAAATGTTTTTATCACTTCTCATCCTTTGGAAATTTATCGTTTTCCATATTTGGCCTGACGGACAAATGTTCTGCATGAGTTATTAGGATTGTGAAATCAAATGTGTAGCTTTGTATGCACTGAGGGGTGAAAGAGAGGTGTGACATGAAGCCTGAAATCATTTTTCATTCATGCCCGGTCTATCAGTTTTGCTTTATTTTTTATATATTTGTTTGTGCTTGGAAGACAAGAACAGAGAGTTAAAGTCAAAATGGCCAATGTTTTTGAAAGAACTCTTTTATGCTCATCAAGGCTGCATTTATTTGATCAAAAACACAGTAAAAGAGGTAATACTGTAAATAAAATAACCATTTTCTATTTGAATATATTTTAAAATTGAATTTAGTCCTGTGATAGCAAAGCCAAATTTCCAGCAGCCATTCCATCATCTTTAGTATCACATACTCCTTTAGAAATCTTTATATGTTATGTTGATTTGGTGAAAAAAAAATAAAAAAAAAATAATAATAATAATATTATATATATATATAAGTTGTGCTGCTCAATGTTTTTGTGAGACCATAATACATAACACATCATATATTTGATGAACAGAAAGTTCAAGAGAACAGCATTTATTTGAAACTGATTTTTTTTGTAACAAAGTAAATGCCTTTACTGTCACTTTTGATAAATTTTATGCATCCTTGTTGTATTAATGTATCGATCCTATACTTTTGAATGGTAGTATACTGTTCTGGGTCCTGCAACAAGCAAGCAGATAACCTTTTCCAGGTATTATATACCTCTTTGTGGCAGACATCCTGCTGGCCTGAAGCTGTCAGATACATTTTAGGCTAGTGTTTGTGAATGTGTGGCTAATATTGACCACCATTTTGAACATACAAACTGACATGCCTGCAGACGCACGCTAAAGTATAATGAAACATGCACACATAGTGGAAATGTCTCTATCAATGACAAGTTACCAGCAGGGCTTGTGCACTGAGCTGAAGCATGAAATGCACGGTCATGACACACTCCCACTGTGTCTGTGTGTTTGTGTGTGTGCATGTACTGCTGTGCAGTGCCCAACTAAGAGTACAGCATAAAACCATTAACAGAAGGTTTAGCACTGAATACATCTAAACGTGCTTAATCCCAATGAAATGCCATTTTGTGAACTCCCTGCATGAATAAGGCGCTTGTTTACTGTCAGAGCTTAGTGTGAGCCTTCATATAGAGATAAGACTCGACATTTGTCTCTATTCCTTCTGCAGGCTTCATCTGGAGATCCTGTAAACCTCTCTAATACAAAAAAAAATAAACTAATCACACAGCGACAGGAATGTCATTAAACTTCTATGACAAGCTGAGGGGAAATATAGAGCGTTAAAGGGGACAGTTGAAAAAACTATTCAATAAAAACGTATGATGGTTCACAAATCATGACGACATCTTGATAAGCTTATAAGGCTACGTGAACAATTTCCTCATTTGAACACCTCATTCCAGATATCTGACATGATTCTGTTTTAACAGCTTCTACTGTTTTTAAATTAGCTTTTTCTTGTTGTGACCAAACAAACGGATCCAAATAGTGTTGCAGTTGTTCCCAGGACATTGGTTGATTTCGCCGAGTGAATCTGTCAGGAGTTCTCAGAAACAATGGAATAGCCGTGATGTGATGGCTGTGAAATTGGACATGAGGCCTGCTGTTCTGTTCCGGACTGGTAAACCAGATGCCACCAATGCCCTAAGTGACTGTGTCTCATGTCATTCATAACAGCTGCCCCACACAGACGCTCACACATTATTACGCCATCAGAGGTGGTGGTGCACTACTTCATAAAGCTGGAATAATACCTGTCACTCTTAATCTAGTCCAGGAAACTGGTGACCAGGTGCTTTCAAAGTTGTGAGATCACAGCCTGGAGTCGGGAGATTACATCCATTACCTTACTCCAACCCAGCAGGAACACAGAGAGCTATATGATTGGCTCTGAGTCTTGGCTAAGGTCAGGCAGTGATTACAGTAACAAGCAGCACTCTCAGTCCCCCATCACCTAATCATTCTGCCTCAATAACAAACAAAAAATAAATATATATTTATAAATACTTAAAAATATACTCTCCACACACTTAAAGCTGGAGTGTCTATGCTAAAATAATACTAATCCATCTTAATGGAGATAAGCAAGTGAACCATACTTTAATGTGGCTCTGTTTGTTTGAGATGTTCACTGACTAACTAATGGCATGAGTTTGGGGCATGGCTATCTGTTTGACCGACCAATGGCAATTTGAGAGGTGGAAAGGATTTATTGAAGCTGCCAGGTTGTGCACAATTCACAATTGAACTGAAAATGTCTTCTATGTTCTCTAGCTTTTGAGCAAATTCTTACCAAAATTAAGGTAGTAAACAGGAAACAATTAAATTTTTAACTTTAATTTGAAAAAGTAGAATTCAAAAAATAGTTTGAAACAAAAGTTGGAAAGTTTTGAAAAACATTTTCCAGAGAGACATATAGATATGTTGGATGAATGTTACAATGGTAGAATAGAATTATAGAATGATACAATAGATAGAACAATAGAACTTTCAATATATAGATCGATATATAGATAGACAGACAGACAGACAGACAAAAAGAGATGACAGACAGACAGACAGACAGAAACAGAGATGAAAGACAGACAGACAGACAGACAGACAGACAGAGATGACAGACAGAGAGATGGCAGAAAGACAGAAAGAGAGAGAGATGAAAGACAGACAGACAGACAGACAGACAGAAAGAAAGATGAAAGACAGACAGACAGACAGAGATGACAGGCAGACAGACAGACAGAGACAGACAGACAGACATATAGATAGACAGACAGACAGACAGACATTTAGATAGACAGACAGACAGAAAGACAAAAAGAGAGATGACAGACAGACAGACAGAAACAGAGATGAAAGACAGACAGACAGACAGACAGACAGAGATGACAGGCAGGCAGACAGACAGACAGAGATGACAGGCAGGCAGACAGACAGACAGACAGGCAGAGATGACAGACAGAGAGATGGCAGACAGACAGAAAGAGAGATGAAAGACAGACAGACAGAAAGAGAGATGAAAGACAGACAGACAGACAGAGATGACAGGTAGACAGACAGACAGACAGAGATGACAGACAGACAGACAGGCCAAGATGACAAGACAGAGAGATGGCAGACAGACAGAAAGAGAGATGACAGACAGACAGACAGACAGAAAGAGAGATGAAAGACAGACAGACAGACAGGCAGAGATGAAATACAGACAGACAGACAGACAGACAGACAGCAAGACAGACAGACAGAGATGACAGGCAGGCAGGCAGACAGACAGAGATGACAGGCAGGCAGGCAGACAGACAGACAGACAGACAGACAGAGATGACAGACAGAGAGATGGCAGGCAGACAGAAAGAGAGATGAAAGACAGACAGACAGAAAGAGAGATGAAAGACAGACAGACAGACAGACAGACAGACAGAGATGGCAGGCAGACAGACAGAGATGACAGACAGACAGACAGGCCGAGATGACAAGACAGAGAGATGGCAGACAGACAGAAAGAGAGATGACAGACAGACAGACAGACAAACAGACAGACAGAAAGAGAGATGAAAGACAGACAGACAGACAGACAGGCAGAGATGACAGACAGACAGACAGACAGACAGCAAGACAGACAGTCAGACAGAGAGATGACAGACAGACAGAAAGAGAGATGACAGACAGACAGACAGACAGACAGACACAGAGACAAGACAGACAGACAGAGAGATGACAGACAGACAGAAAGAGAGATGACAGACAGACAGACAGACAGACAGACAGACAGACAAACAGACAGACAAACAGACAGACAGACACAGAGACAAGACAGACATTGGATGCATCTTAAATCAAGTCCCACAGAATCACTGCATTTTAAAGCAATTCAAACCCAAGAACTGAACCCTGAAAAGAGTCAACTCAGTCAGCTAGTTCTGAGACTTACTAACCTGACTAACTATCGAGTTTCAAACCAGCACTGCTTCTCACCCAAACTTCAAAATAAATCAAATTATTAAACAATCTAACAATAAATATCTGGAACATTGGGATCAAGAAACTAAAACACAAACTAAATGACAATTCTAATCGAACTCTAAAATCAGATTATGAATTGGAAGATTATCTCCAAAGTGTCAGAGACACAAAGCAGAGACAGGCTCAGTGAGCACAGTCTAGCCATCAAAACCGGCAGACACAGGAAGAGCTGGTTTCAGCAAAGAGTGTGTGCTCACTGTCAGACAGGAGAGATCGAGACAGAGACACACTTCCTCCTTCGCTGTCATTAATAATTATCCATAAGAGAGACAGACAGACAGATGGATGGACGGACTGCCAGAACGACAGATAGATACAGTAGAGAGAGTGATAGATAGAACAGTATGTGGCTAGTTGATTTCACATTCACACTCATGAAATGCATCACATTTTACAATTCTAAATTATGCACAACCTTGTCAGACCACAAAAAGACAAACTTGTTCCTCAAGTCCGAGTTTGGTGTGTGACAACTTTCACTTTCTCTCGCTGATAATTTAGTGTCATCCTCTACTACATCTGTCTAATGAGGCAAAAAACAAACAAACAAAAACCTATAGTGACTGACAGAACTGAACTGAAACCACAGTGAATAATTTATCAAATTCAATCTGCTACAGTGAAAGAAAAAGTTCCCATGTACAGTTGTAACGTGTGTGTGTGGGTCCAGGGTGACAGATAGCAGAGGCACGGAAGGAACGAGCACTGGACTGAACAAAGCACGCAGATGTTCTTCATTGGGGCTCATCTGCATTCTAATAAATGAACAGGAATGCAATCAGCTGCCATAGTTCTCCCTTTCAGCCTATAGCCAACACACACTTACTCATCCACATCATAAACACACACTCCAACTGCCACCTGTGTGTGTTTAGAGCACGCAATCACAGGAAATTACAGCACCTGGCCTCTCCCGCCTCTTGTACGCTCCTGCTACCCGCTGACTGCTCACCAAGACTATTGAGTTGTAGCTCAGAGGGGAGGTATAAATATGTGTGTTTGAGCTTTTATGATACTGAGGAAAAAAGGGGCAAGTTTTAAACATGGAGATACTGGGATGTAAATGCAGAACAAGTGAAAACAAAACAAAACAAAACACTAAGGCTTCAACATATTACACGTCTGTGATCAGGCTCATATTTCTTTTCATGTATAAATTCTGATTTATGTGAAAACACACATGCCCATGAGGACTTGGCATCGAAAGGAACTAAATTGTTTATTTATTCCTCCGAGGATGCAATAACTGAGGGCTTCCCAGGCAATATGTAAACTGGGTACTGAGAGATGGAACAGTAATTGCATTAGGACATGGCTTACATAACCCACAATTCCTCTAGAGGACAGTAAATGAGGAAAGTGGATGCAGATATAACGCACCGATGTAAGTCACCAGCCTCACTTTAGCATCTGGTGGGTAAGGTGGATCTCAGGAGCGTTTGTAGTCAACAAACAAATTTTGATACTCTTTTTTGATAGAGTTATGGCTATAAATTGTCTTTACCTGCAGTACAATGTCATTCACAAGTTACACGCACAATAAAAAACTGTTTCACTGGTGAAAATGTACGCATTTTGCTGCGTTCGAAAGTTCAAGTTTGGTGAACTCTGACCTGCGAATTCGCATCACGTGAAGTCGTGTGACCAGTAGATGATCGATACGTCACTGCGTGACCACTCTGTACAGAAATAAAAAAATGAAGTGCTAATTTAAGCCGTAGTGCAGCATCCTATTTTATATAATACATATTTAAAAGATAATAAAAAGAGAAGCTGCATGGTTCGCAGTGTCAATGGAAACAGGAACAGATGGCACATTTGAATGATGACACGTTCTATATTTTTTTATTGTTTTGTGTGTATATATTTATAGAGAGAGAGACAGAGTACAATATAATAAGACGCTTTCGACACCGTCGCAAAAGACACAGTAAAAGCACAGATTAACCCATGTTGTGATAATTGAGGGAAAACCGTTATATCTTGCTCCCGCCCATATTCGCAGCGGCGTCCAAAATAATTTTGCACGTTTAAAGGCTAGTGTGACCGCCCCTTAATGTTGTGAGAGACTGCGATTGACCGATTACATCAATAGTGATTCATTTACGAATCCAATCATTACAATCAATGCTAGTATTGATTCTATAAAGCTGATAAAAAACACGACCTGATTGCTGAAATATTATCAGGGACATTAGGGATTTTCACACTTCTAGGAAGTTCTAAACCCTGGGCAAACTGTATCCTGTGTTATCTTGCCTTACGTTTTACAATGTTCATAATTTACCTGGTGTTGATAATTAATCCTGGGCTAATTTTTTACACTGTTAAGACCCTGCATATACATTTTTATTTGCGGTGTCACTGATCGGATCAGACGAATGCAGCAATCAACCTGTTAACATATTGACTTTAGCATTGCTCATCCTCATATCATATATTCCCGATTGTACTCTCAAGATTTTCCTGAATGGAGTTTTTCGGTGGACTATAGTGGTAAAAATAAAATGGTCTTCACTCCACAAACGTAGTGCTAAGTCTACTCCAAAGCTGCAAACTGCAAGTGTGAAATGTACTTTTATCTGTGGTTAAAAGTGGGGTTTAGAACGGTGATAACCCTGATTGCACACGGTGTGAAAACCTATAATGATTCCCAGGTTGTAATGAAGTAATCTCCACTATCAGACAAAGATTTGATTTTGTCGAAGATTTTTTATTACCTCATGTCCAGTTAAAAGGATTTAGCAATGCAACTGGTAGGTCTGCCATTTGATTCCTCATTGATAAAGAAGAAAAAATTATATATTTTGGGCTGTAGAATTGCAGTAACTATCTTTCAGTTTGATGGGTCATTTGCAGCCGACTGAAGGAAAAGACTTCTTAGAACAGTGTAGCACACATAAACATAAGCGCAATGACCGTTTCTGTTTGGATTCATATGAAAATCAAACTCTAACATATTGATTTTTAATACAGCACCATTTATATTGTTTGATCATGTTTCAACATTGCTTAATGCACTGAAGCATCTGTGGTCTGTCTCAGAGGTGCCGGGATATAAAGAGCTAATATATTTAGCCGGGAAAGTCTCCATTTACAGTTGCGTCTCAATCAGACGGCAAATTACCTCCCAAATTGACATTTTAATCCTCCTTTAACCACAACATTAAAAACAGAAACAATTTTTAGTTGAAAAACTAAGTTGAAGTGTCTTGAGCATATATTTTCTGCAAGTATTTGACTCGTACTGTTTAAAACTTTACAGGCAGAATAAATAATATATATATATACAGTACAGACCAAAAGTTTGGACACACCTTCTCATTCAAAGAGTTTTCTTTATTTTCATGACTATAAAAATTGTAGATTCACACTGAAGGCATCAAAACTATGAATTAACACATGTGGAATTATATGGAATTATATACATAACAAAAAAGTGTGAAACAACTGAAAATATGTCATATTGTAGGTTCTTCAAAGTAGCCACCTTTTGCTTTGATTACTGCTCTTGCACACTCTTGGCATTCTCTTGATGAGCTTCAAGAGGTAGTCACCTGAAATGGTCTTCCAACAGTCTTGAAGGAGTTCCCCGAGAGATGCTTAGCACTTGTTGGCCCTTTTGCCTTCTGTCCACGGTCCAGCTCACCCCTAAACCATCTGGATTGGGTTCAGGTCTGGTGACTGTGGAGGCCAGGTCATCTGGTGCAGCACCCCATCACTCTCCTTCTTGGTCAAATAGCCCTTGATGCCTTCAGTGTGACTCGACTTGAATGAGAAGGTGTGTCTAAACTTTTGGTCTGTACTTATATATATATATATATATATATATATATATATATATATATATATAGAGAGAGAGAGAGAGAGAGAGAGAGAGAGAGAGAGAGAGAGAGAGGGAGAGAGAGAGAGAGAGAGAGATAGATATATAGATAGATAGATAGATAGATAGATAGATAGATAGATAGATAGATAGATAGATAGATAGATAAAGTAATAGTAATATTTAGTGAGATACATTAAAGTGATAAATCTATTTTGACAATGTAAAAGTCTTTACTATTTTGAATAAATCTTTTCTCAATTGTTACAATTGTTACAAGAATCCTGGAAAGAAAAACTGATAATAACGAGAAATGTTTCTTGAGCAGCCAATCAGCAGATCTGAATGATTTCTGATCATGTGACACTGAAGACTGGAGTAATGGCTGCTGAAAATACAGCTTTGCATCACAGGAATAAACTACATTTGAAAATATTAAAACCGTTCTTTAAAACTGAAATACTCTTATTTTACAATATTGCTGTTTTGACTGTATATTTAATCAAATAAACGCAGCCTTGATGAGCATAAGAAACTTCTGTCAGAATCATGAAAGAACCAATATTTATGACCAGTAACTGTCAATGGCATTTTCCAGACACAGACCGTCATAAAGATACACACCGTATCTGTGTGGACTGGACTAGTGTAGACAGACTGACTGTAGAGGAGTGCAGGAGCAGGAAGTTACGAGTCTGCCATTATTCACAGGAAAACAGTATAAACTACTGACTCATAAAAGCAGCTTTATTATGGAGGAGAGTCTATTTGTATAAAACATAACATTTATATTGCATATAAACATCAATCCAACCTCACACTCACACACACAAGTGGCTATTTGATTTGAAGGGTGCACAAGCATCTTGGGAGCACTTTGTCACTGCAGTAAACTACCCAGAGTGCCCCTCTGTCCTCTATTCTAGCTTACAGCAGTCTCATTAAACACCACATCTACAGGAAAGAGAAACAGAGCACGCTAATAAGAGACTCCGGGTCAGTCTCATCCCTGTTTTAATCTGACACTGATAGAATGATCCTCACATGCTGTTACACAGACGAAGCTAATCTGTGCGCTTGAGTTGGAGGAGATTTCTCCTTCTCCTTTAATTAAAACACAGCAGGCAGGATTAAATGGCATCATGGCTGCTTTCTAGTGGATGCATTTGGCTCTGGAAATGTCATCTCTTTAAAATGTCAGCACCCGGAAACTCCACCTCCGCTATAGTGGCCACACTTGACAAATCTCATACTCACCGATCACTTTTACGAAATATGCGTCGGCCTCAAAGTTGTTCTTCAAAGCGTGGATGACGAGCTCATCCTTTCCTTCCACCTTGCTGAGCACCATCATATCTAATATACCCTGCAAATGAGAAATCAGAAACAATGTATGGAGCCCATTGAATTTCTCCCCGTCTGATGAGCACTCATACCCTTAATGGACTCCAGAAGGCTATTACACTTCTTATCATTCCCTCTCTGCGGTCTATCCGGCTCGCTCTTAAGAGCACGGTTGCACAGGGGGCTAGTGTACAGATAGCATTCTAATACTTTGCTAATGATGACTAGCTTGAATGCTAACAGAATGAGACATGCACGTGCTGTTTGTTTAATGAGCCTTTAGCTCCATTAGTTATGTAAGCATGAGGGAATTTGAGGTAATTGGCTATATTGTGATTACAACAGGGAGAAAGCTGCTTTACAGATGGAGAGAAGGGTCGAGGGAGGGAAAGAGTAAACCTTAGTGGAAAAGGAAGAGGAGAGATGATGGCGAAATGAGACGTTGGACTTCTTTAGGTGAGAACTAAGAAGCACACAAACCAATACAGACCCTCACACTCATGCAAGATGCACCATTTCAATGCACTGTCTGTAATCTTTCAGTAAAAGCACCTTCAAAGCCACCAGCTATCGGTCTAGACATGGGTGAGCACACACACTTTAATGGTCACTGATTCAGTATGGAGGAATCTCACAAAACGTCACGCAACTTATAGCAGACATGTCTATGTCCATCAAAAGAAAGAAATAATTTTGCTTCGTGAAAATGAAACCTGCTTAAATATAGCACTATATTCACAAGCATGCCTGTGAAAAAACAATGAATGAATAAATAAATGATTCTAATAATTGTAATAATAACAAACACACTACTGTTAAAAAGTCTGGGGTCAGAAATTTGTATCTGTATAATTTGCTTTATGAAGATTTTCAGCCAGAATGCATTAAATTGATCAGAAAAGACATTTAAAATTTTTATCTTTATATATCAAATAAAATATATTCATAAAAAAAAAACCCAGCATATTAATATGATTTCTGAAGTATAATGTGACACTGAAGACTGGAGTAATGATGCTGAAAATCCAGCTTTGCATCACACATGTTAAAATATAATAAAATAGAAAACAGTTGTTTTTAAATTTAATAATATTTCACATTATTACAGTTTTTACTATATTAAAAAAAAAAAAAAGCAAGATTGGTAAGCAATAGCATAAGAGACTCTTGCCAATAACATAACATTTAATCAACTCCAAACTTTTGAAAGACAGCATATATTTAAATTGTTAGTCGACACTGGTTTTCCAATTATTCATTGTATTAATTAAAATATCTGAATGCTTTATGGTTATAAGAACTGTGTGTGGGAAAATGTCATGAATACAGTGTCACAAGGCAAAAAATCTTAATGGTTAGAAAAAGGCACATTTTCTATATGCAGTTTTTTCTTTTGATTTTGGGGTGAAATGTAACCCGAACATTTCTGTGAGATTAACCCATACTGTATACAGATCCTAGGCATTAGACAAGAGCCAGACATGTTCATGTGTGAGCCTTGGGTAGAATGAACAGTCCAAATCAATGCGTCTGATCAAAGCACACAAACCTTGAGCATCAGTGAGATACACACAGCTCAATGGAGAAGATACAGAGCTTCCCACTGGGAAGCTGCACTTAAAGTTCTCAAACCATAAGCCCACCCTTAATACTGATCAACCGAAACAGTGCAGTGAATTACAAAAGACAAACAGAATGGAAAATAAAAAAAGAGGAGGAAAGCTTTAGTCACCAAAAGTTAATCCTTAAGGCATATTCACAGCCTTTCTGAAATTTGTAGGAAAATATTTTTGGTTAAATAAGAATGTAAAATGTAACAAGACATATATTTGAACCCCTTAACTCTTCATCTAAAAATTCTGAACATGACATTCCAATTGTATTTTTTTTCAATTGTTTGAATGTCAAAACGTATAAATAAATGACTGACCAATAAAATAAGTGTTTGGGTCATGTGTCTCGAGCAAGTCCTGCTAGATGTTGTGCGCTTATCAGTGTTATTTTAGTATTACTTTTATACCAATATTGGAGTAGCTTTTATATTTACATTTTAAGATTTTCATTTAATTATTTAAAAATGTGTCATTGTCATGTGTTTGTCGATTTAATCTTTGTAATAATTCTACTTGGCGTACATTTATTTTTATTTCAGTTTAAGTTGTAGTCATTTTAGTACTTCAGATACAACTTATTTTTTATTAGTTAGTTGCTAAGACAACATTTCAAATTTTCTAGTTTAGAATTTTCATGTAATAGTTATATTTTGTTTTAGCAACACTAGCGCTTCTTCACATCAGACTTAGCTCAAACAGGTCTTAAGACTACAGAGACTGCTATATTATTGGACAGCTGGGTGTGAAGCATCAGAGACTGGGGTTTGTGGGAAATGTAGATTGTGTAGTTTTCTACTTTCAATGTCGAAAGAAGAGAGAAGAGTGTCACACCACTTGGACAACATTTCAGTCAGAGTTTATCAGATAATAACTAAAGCTTGGTACACAGAGACATCAATGAGATGAAGAAAGAGAGATCTTGGAGAGAGAAAAGGAGGCTGTGATCTAATTAAAGCGTCAAAACCAAGGGGAAAAGGTCAACACTTACGTCCTCATAGATGTCAAAAAATGTGGCCACAGCAGCCTTGCTGATGGCGCTTAGGTCTGACTGTTCCCAGTGCACAAGGAACATGCGGCCTGCCGTCCGACAGCTCTCGTTATTACACGCCACATTCTCCAACAGGAACGCCTGCTGCTGTGTGCTACTGAGACAGAAAGAATGAAGATAACGGTCGTTAATGTGAGTAGATCTGAGAAACACAATGCTATAAAACTGTGCAAAGACACCGCGTCATGTTAAATGTAACCCTTGCTAATTAAGTTTGCAAGCATATAGCGAACCACTGAACTTTGACCAATTAAAGAGCATGTCTGGGCCTGAACACTTCTTCAATGACAATATTACATGCATACATGACACAGGGCTTGATGAACCAATGAGATTGGAAAAAAGGTTGAAACTTGCACACTTTTTCAATCCCCGAATAAGGCAATTAAGCAAAACCTATTCCTCCCCATAATTCAGTGCTGAGTGTGGGGGAGGTGGCTCTGTGAGGCAGCGGTGAATTATGAAATGAGATTCATTTCTGCACTGCACAACAGCCCATCTGCCAGTTCTCTGCTTTATTCAGGACTCTCGTTTCATACCTTTATTTACCATGTGACACTTCTCAGAACTATGCCAATTTCGACCTGGGCGTGTGCGAGGCTAAAAATAGAAACTGCATGAAGGTTTTTCTTCTCTGCCTTCCTTCTGTTGTTTCCCCTTGCTTTCAGAAGGGAATGCAGAAGGGACGTGCACAAAACATACATCTGAAGCATTTGAATTAAAAACAAAATCTAGCCACAAGCAGCAAGCGTCAGGGTCTAGGGTGCATGGTTCGCAATCTAACGGAAATGAATCTGATGATGCGTTCATCTTGAATCTTCACAGAAAGATCGGGTTTAATGAAACAAGTTACATCAACACAGTCGTCAGAAAGGGCAAATGATTTTCAATAGAAATCACACCCTCTTACGGCTTATATGAGAAGTCAGAAATAGCCCTCTAAACATGTTTACTGTCATAAGCTATGTGATCATAATGTAAGTGTGGACTTCTAATTCAACATTCTTTATTTAGACAAACTACATGCCACAGGATGTCAATTTCAAATGAATGTGAAGATATTTGCAGCTCGAACTTTAACTGATATATATATATATGTTTGTAGGCATAACGGCAGGCCTGAACACGCAAGCAACCATATATTTTACATTTTAAGAAAAGACCTTGTCAATTAGCCGTCGGTCTAGTTAAGATTAGATTTCTTATTCAACTTCGCTTTTATTTTCTGTGATCAGGAGCATTTTATTTTGTTGGATGTCAAATACATCCATGATGAAGTGGAGTGGGTACACGATGCAAGTCAAAATAAACGATGAGTAGAGTTGCTGAAAATAATTTATGGTTGAGCTACATAATTATTGATCTACATAAACAAATGTTCCAGCTTCAGAAGAAGTTGAGCCCTACCAACTGCAGCATACTGCTGATTACCACAGACAATTTTGGACTTGTTTGTCTATTAAAATTGTGTTCACAGTAAAAATTTATATCAGTACACTACCATTCAAAAGTCTGGGGTTGCTAAGTAAAAAAAAAAAAGTATCTTATGCTGCGTTTAATTGATTATCTGATTTTTTATATATTTTAAAATGTTATTTCTGTGATGCAAAGCTGCATTTTCAGCAGCCATTATTCCAGTTTTTAGCATCACGTGAAATCATTCTAATATACTGATTTGGTGTTTAAGAAACATCTCTTATTATCACTGTTGAAAATGGTCTGGCTCCTCAATATTTTTGTAGAAACCATAAGGCATTTTTTTCAAGGCTCTATGATGAAATAGTGTCATTAGTGTTACTTTTGATCAATGCAATGTGTGATTACAGGACAAACATATGAATTGCTATAATAAAAAGAAAAATGACAAAAACGTAAACTTCTGAATGACAGTATATCTCTTTTTCACCCTCTACACTGTAAATAGTGTACAGTGTGGATTGTATTGGTGTATATTTACAATATAAGAAATTAGGCCACAAAGAAACAAAATGGCACACATGAAGAAGCAAACTAGGCATTTTTTATGGAGTTTTTGTCTACGGCAACTCTTTTCAGAAAGACGTTTAGTCCGCTGGACAATCAGTATGTTGTTAAATAACAGTACAATCCATTCAGCACACTGTACTTCCATCCCTCACAGCCTCATATTCATTCCATAAAAACTGTATATAGCACTACCCAGACTAAGGTCTATTCAGTGATTAGACCATTACTGTACACATACACACCCTTTCTACAACTGCAAATAATGTGATTAATGCTTTAAACTAAAATTCAACAGACTAAACTCAAATTCAACTTAGCCTATGAAAATGAATTTCCCAGTTTAGATGGCCGGTATGGTCTGGCAGGTGATGAGACTTCCTGTGCAGATTGTGATGGTCAGTCTGGAGCTTCGTGCACTAATCAGTGCATTTCACAGCCAAAGCTTCTGTGCACTTTTGCTGGCCGCCCGTCAGCGCAGGCCGATTTGGGGGGCTTTGCCAAAGTCATCCAGCCAAGCGAGCAGACTTTGTCCCCTCACAGGATTAACTGACACCACACTTACCGCAGCACAGACAACAGTTGCTTTAGCAGTGCATTTGCAGGTTCAACCTGCTGCCGCACACAGAAGGAAAGTTTTTGTCCATGTATTTGGCTGTAAAACTGTCATGACTGCCAATTTAAAGACTAGTAGCTGAAACACATCAGTGCTTTTGGACAGCAACTGTACTCAAAGTACACAGACAGTTGTGGTATTTCAGGTGTATGTGTGAAAGAGTACATACAGTATTTCTCATTATGAGTGTGTGGAGTTTGGTTACTGGGCATGCAGGCCCCCTTCCTGTCCTATCGCTCTCTCATTGGAGCACAGTCGTGACCAGTGGCTCACTGTGCCAACTGTACACCCATGAGCACACACACACACACACACACTCCTCAATTAATTGGGAGCTTTGGACCCAACACCATGGCAAACCCAGCAGGTAAGAGCAGGCCAGAGGCAAGCCCACAGGCTGACCTCTCCCTCCAACTCTGTCAACCTCCCTTTGTTTTTCTCTCTTTCTGCGGCAAAACAGGGATTTGGCTGTGCTGTTTCCTGACCGATGTGCAGGCATCAAAATGTGATTTTTTTGAGGATGTCAGTTATCCAGAAAGCAAGCAGGGTACAAGAAAGAGAAAGACAGGACGAGGGACGGCAGGCAGCAGGTCTGGAGATTCTCTGAGGGGTAAGATGACAGAAGCAGAGAGATCTCATCCCCCCAGGCATCTCTTCAATACTGGTCTACCCACTCTTCCCGAGGCTTCCTTTTCTCTCTCTGTCACCGTATGTGTTGGTCTACTTCTTTTTCAATTTGCTCTCAAGGGCAAAAACAAAGCAGTCTGAAGGGTGGATGGCATTTCAATCATTTGCTACCTCTGCTCTTTCACTGGAAACAGTATGATTCTGAATAAAGAAGAAAAAGGAAGAAAATACTGTACATAGGAGGCAAAAAAATTATTCAGAACCACAGTTGTGTTTTACCTAGAATTTAATTTATACGGAGGTAGCAAACAGGATGCAGAATTACAATTATAACAATAAATATTTCTTTCAAATTTTGTACATAAATCTGTCAAACATACATGAATCTGTCAAAATCTGTGTTAGGGAGCACTTCTCCTTTGCCGAGATTATCCATGTCAAGATGCTGATTAGACAGCATGATTATTGCACAGGTGTGCCTTAGGCTGGCCATAATAAAAGGCCACTATTAAATGTGCATTTTATCACACAGCACAATGCCACAGATGTCGCAAGTTTTGAGGGAGCGTGCAATTGGCTTGCTGACTACAGGAATGTCCACCAGAGCTGCAGCCCATGTATTGAATGTTCATTTGGCAGTAAATCCAACCGGCTTCACAACTGCAGACCACGTGTAATAACACCAGCCCAGGACCTCCACATCCAGAATCTTCACCTCCAAGATCGTCTGAGACCAGCCACACAGACAGCTGCCGCAACAATTGGTTTGTATAACCAAAGAATTTCTGCACATACTGTCAGAAACCGCCACAGAGAAGCTCATCTGCATGCTAGTAGTCCTCATCGGGTCTCAACCTGGCTGCAGTTCATCATCGTAACCTACCTAAGTGGGCAAATGCTCACAGATGAATCCCGGTTTTCACTGTACAGGGCAGATGGCAGACAGCGTGTATGTTGTCGTGTGGCAACTTTGCACAGCCATTGAAGAGGAGTGGACCAACATTCCACAGAACACAATCAACAACCTGATCAACTGAGATGTGAGATGTGTTGCACTGCATGAGGCAAATGGTGGTCACACCAGATACTGACTGGTTTTCGGACCCCCCGGGCCCGCCAAATACAGTAAAACTGCACATTTTACAGTGGCCTTTTATTTTGTTATTGTTTTTATTTTATTTTATTTAAGTTCATGAAACTTGGGGGCAAAAACAAAAGTGCTGCATTTATAAATTTGTTCAGTATAGATAGATAGATGGATTACAACTACACAAACCTCCAGTTTTCAGCAGAAGAGCTACACTGAATAGAAAGAAGGGTTAATGGCATTCAATAGATTGAACAACAGCAGAACTGACATGCTAATGCTTCAATGCATTGCTGGGCTAATCAGCCCCGACAACAACCATGCTTACTACAAGCTCTCCATGGACTCCAAGTGCTTCATGAAGACTGCATGAACGAATGAGAACATCATTACCAGAGAGTAGGAAGTGGATCAGTTTAGACAATAGTGTTGTTTAATGCAAAAAGCTACATAACTGTAAAGACTTTGATTGAGCGCTTCTTTCCCAATTGGCTAATGTAGATTTTTAGAGACCTTTCAAATCAATCCCTCCTGTCTGAAGTGAAGGAAGTAAATCTTTGCTTAAACATTTGACAGGCCTTTAAATTTTAATCGCCTGCTGCATTTCCAGATGCCATTTTATCTTGAAAGTAAATGGGGAACACAGTCCACCACGATGGATCTGATGCTCTGAAAGGAGTGTGAAATATTGACACATATTCACTTTATCTTCCATCTTCATGAAATGAAGACGTCTTTCTACTCTTGGTGGAGCTGCAACTAATCCTGACTGACAACGAGAGAAGTATTTCAAGACATGCTCATGAAATGGACAGCCATTGCCTAGCAACAGAGCCCCGTGCTGGTGCAGCAGCTATAGTTTTGAGCTTGAGCCCTAACTCAGCCAGTCCAAATAATTCAATGTACGAATAATTCAGCATTGCGATATATGGTAAATAATGAGGCCGCTGCCGATGTGAAAAAAAAGAATCAGGTCTCATGCACTGCAGGTGTGAGATGCACTTGGTATAAACAATAAGACATCGTTCTGCAGTAAAAACACCCCTCCATTTACCTCAAACTGTGAAGCATAATAGCAAATGCAATCACATCCCAATGCATAAATCCAGGTCTTCCCCCACACTCCTCATGGGAGTCTTCTGTCTTGGCCCTCATAAAACTCAAGCACTTCTATAAAAAGGTAATCCTGACATCATGAAGTGTGCATTTGATGGCATTCATTTATACTGTACATGTATTAGCTCAGCTTAATGGATCTCTCTGATTTCTCTCCTCTCTTCTCACGCAGCTTTCAATGCTTCCGGAGACCAATGGTTGATCACTCCATCCCTTTCTCCTTCTCTGGCCCCTTCTAAACATTGTAAAGGTATACTTCACCCCAGCAGGTGGTTTTGAAAAGTAATACTGCTCGATGAGCTGTGCATGGGCTTCCTGTGGGTAAAGACATGTGTTTTTCAGGGAATAATGGCTGGTGGTTGGGACTGTTCTTCTGTTCATTTCTCACCTTACATTGGTGGATTGCACTAAGCAAGCCGGTTCATATAGCAGATACAGTGTTTAGGAGGAGATGGACCACTTGTACAACAATGAATGGAAGAAATCATAATGTGGATGTAGAAACTCTTGCCATTTCGATAAAAGAGGCAATTGTTTTTAAGATAAAGGCATCACCTGTTTTTGCACCTGCACACCGAAGCAGAGAGGTGATTAGAGCAGTTCAGAAACACACAGAGAGAAATAGAGAGAGACTGAGAGTATTATAAAGTCTCTGCTAAGCCAGAACACACCTGCTGGACCACAAGATGGGCATCCACCTGCTGCCTGACTACAGATCAGCTCATACCTCTACACCCGACATGTGTTCACGAGAGCTCCTCTACATCTGAACCGCCATGAAATGATCCTTGATAGAGTTGTCAGAAAGATGCTGGAAAAAATGTGATCCAGCACTTCATAATTGTAACATCTGGATCAAGTCCACCCTAATCACCAGATAAGTGATTTTGGCAGCTCTGTTGCTGGGTAGGAAAGAGCGACAAGAGGTGGAGAGAGATAGACTAACAAAGGCCTGGTTACTCTCTTGTCCGCGCTGGAGCTGGCGTATCCTCACGTAAACGGCAAAATGGATTTTCAGTGCGGCCCTCCGGCTGTTTAGCTGTGCTTTCCTCTGCTGATACTATCTGATTTGACAAATGAAAATAAATTAGATTTTCAATGGTGTCCTTTACATTAAAATTCATTAGGTCTGCAGGATTTAACAGGAGCGGAGATGATGTCTAGCCTCATTGGTGGGACACGGCCAATTGGCATTTAAAAAAAAACTTCAGTTTGACATACTTTGGGCCCTCCAAATATCTCTGTTGTAGATCAGGGCATTATTCCTCTTCCCTGACAAGCTCCGGTTGGCATCCTGAGGCTGTTGATGCAGAACGTTAATTAATTTTCAGCGTAAATGGGCAGGAATGGGAAGGGAGTGGGACTATTAGCCCACAGCATAGCGGCAGTCCCATCGAGTGGGTCATTTGCATGGCGGGAAAATGACTTTGATGTGCAAAGTGATAGAAGTGAAAGAGAGAGGTAGCAAAAGAGGAGCATGAGGGAACTGGGAAACACCCTGTTAATTGCCCTCTTGTGTGTAAAGGAGGGGCTGCTGGCTGCTGGAGGAGTTTGGCGCATCTGACGGGATAAGGTGAGTAACAGGAGTAGCCTTTAGCAAACTCAATCGTGTTCAGCCACAGCCAGAGACGTCAGCATGCACCAATGGAAATGTATTTTCCCTTTTTCTATATCAACACACAAGCCAACATATGGACACAGTCACTGACAAGTATAGGGATATATATACACAAATATATTGCGCTAACATACTTGTTTCAGTGTACAAATCTAAATTAATTTTTGATTTAACACACAAACAAACTCCTTTCCCTGCCCTTATCTTTTCACCATAATCATTTTTTTACTCTCATGAGCTGCTGTCTAATGTGTGTCTCTCGATTTTGCTCAGACACAAAAAAAGTCATTTCCGGAGGATGGTTAACTTTGTGCCAAAAGCAGAGTGGAGCTCAATGTTGCGATATGTACCTCTTAAAAAGACTGATGGAGAGAGACTAATAAATGATATGAATAAATAATGAATGAATTGAAAACCAAACATTTTCATCATCTGTTCCCCTCTTAACCTAATATATTTTTTTATAAATTATTTATAGCACAGTCAACAAAATCAAAGCGATATAGTTAACAATGTTGCTTAAGAGACTGTATTCAGGGGACATTATCAAAAGGGTGAAATGCCACAGGTTACACTGCCTAAGTTGTTACTATCCCTTGTTTTGATACTGTCACGGGAGGAGCACAAGACAGACACAGTGGGCGTGGCGTCAGGCCTCGGAGAGGCTTTTATTAACAGAAATCATAAAACAAAGGGAATAAAAGTGGCCAAAAGGGGGAAAGTGTCCAAAATAACAGGGAATCTGGTGTCCTCGTTGTGCTGCGGGATTTGTGTAGGTCGGGCAGTGTTCATCAAGGAAGGGTCCAGGCAAGGGGCGGAGTCCGGCGGCCGCACGCGCTCCCCTCCTTGGTCCGGGGCGCGAGGGGCGGCGGCTTCTCCTAGCGGCCGCGTCTCTCTCGTTGGCCGCGGCGCTGGTAGGGGATGGACGGCCCGGCATCCTGGCCCGTCGGCCGTGTATACGGGTGCGGTTCCCATCCGGATCGCGGGTCCGGCAGCTCACGTCTTGGTGGCGCGGGAGTCCCTCAACGCACCCTTCCTGGACCCACGAGGACACCAGCGTGCAGGCACGGGGAAGAGACCGGTCTCCTGAGGAGAGGCGCGTTGGGCTTTTAAACAGCGGCGGTAATGAGGCTCCACTTCCTTCAGGTGTGCCCCATCACACGCCGCCAGCCCTGACTCGTCCAGCGCCCCTCCTCTCACACACCCACTCCAGTCGGGAGCCTGGTGAAGGGCGGCGATTTAGGACGGGGTGCCGGTGACAATCAGGGAGGAGGCAGCTGACTCGTCACATTCCCCCTCCCAAGCGACATCCCCGTCCCCAGGGCGCCACCCACACGGGAGTGCTACCATCCTCAACCAGGCTCCAAACGGTCGGAGTGGGCGGGGCTTCCTCTCCGGGCGGTCCTCCCTCTCGCAGCGCACCAGAACAGGGACAGAGAAACCGGGTTTTAGTGACAGCCTCAACCAACCAAAGGGTAAAATGACAATGGAAAAGTCACTTACCCCTTGTGTGGCTGGGAGGCTGTCCCCAGTTTTCCTCCGTCCCAGTCTGGGTTCTCACGAACGTTTGCAAGCGAGAGGGGGTGACGTCACCAGACGTTTCCCAACTGCGCTGTCTAGGCTCCGCCTGCCCGCATTCTCCACCAGTGTCACGGGAGGAGCACAAGACAGACACAGTGGGCGTGGCGTCAGGCCTCGGAGAGGCTTTTATTAACAGAAATCATAAAACAAAGGGAATAAAAGTGGCCAAAGGGGGAAAGTGTCCAAAATAACAGGGAATCTGGTGTCCTCGTTGTGCTGCGGGGTTCGTGTGGGTCAGGCAGTGTTCATCAAGGAAGGGTCCAGGCAAGGGGCGGAGTCCGGCGGCCGCACGCGCTCCCCTCCTTGGTCCGGGGCGCGAGGGGCGGCGGCTTCTCCTAGCGGCCGCGTCTCTCTCGTTGGCCGCGGCGCTGGTAGGGGATGGACGGCCCGGCATCCTGGCCCGTCGGCCGTGTATACGGGTGCGGTTCCCATCCGGATCGCGGGTCCGGCAGCTCACGTCTTGGTGGCGCGGGAGTCCCTCAACGCACCCTTCCTGGACCCACGAGGACACCAGCGTGCATGCACGGGGAAGAGACCGGTCTCCTGAGGAGAGGCGCGTTGGGCTTTTAAACAGCGGCGGTAATGAGGCTCCACTTCCTTCAGGTGTGCCCCATCACACGCCGCCAGCCCTGACTCGTCCAGCGCCCCTCCTCTCACACACCCACTCCAGTCGGGAGCCTGGTGAAGGGCGGCGATTTAGGACGGGGTGCCGGTGACAATCAGGGAGGAGGCAGCTGACTCGTCACAATACTTAGTTTTGTCTTGTAAGTAAGTATGGCAAACACGCAGGGTTAAAAAAAATGTTTCTTTTTTTTTTTCAATTTTCTTAAAACATTTTGTTAAGTTTTAGGTCATTTGAGAATAACTAACTGGATTCAGACTTTTGGAACCCATTGTATTATATACTGTGTAACATTATAACATTCTACAAAAAAAATATAACTCATAATTTATTGATAATTTACCGCATCCTTGCTGAATAGAAATATGAATACAAACATAAAATAATAATATACAGTTTTGCTATGCAGGTAAGAAAATGACAGCAATAAATTCTGACGGATGTAGTGTTATCAGACTGGAAAGCTGATTGCAGTCGTATTTAATGCACAAAGAACAAATAAGAGCAAAACACATTCTTTGTGTTAAGAAGCCAACTATATAACTTGAGCTGAATCTGAATGTGAACATTAGGAGGGAAAAATCCTGACATGCTGGATGCGTTCCAGAAAACTAACGTTGTGTGCTGAGGTTATGTAAGGCTAAACAACGTTCTCGCCATATGCATGAAAATGAGGGGCGATGGAGTGCTCTCACTGCTGTCTACATAATCTCACCCTCAGCTCTGAGGTCAGAGGTCACTCTCTCGCTTTTGAGGCAACCACGACGGTTAATCTCTGCATCAGTGCAGAATGCTTGAGTGGAAAACGATTACACAACTTCTTAACAAAGCTGTATCAGAGGGACAAGATCACACTGCTGCTAATGATGAGATCATAAGATTCGGATTCATGGAAAAGCTAAAGAACTCTAATGAGGCCGAGAAGCTGTGATTGTGCATTATTTACACTGAGTGAACAATAACTCTACGTTAGAGTAGTGTGAAGATGAACAAAGCTAGTCCTCTTCTTAGCCCTCTTAAAGTGATTTTATTGGTGTGTCAGAGGGCTGATGACCAAGCTCTCTGCCGCTCTACATTTCATCTGGAGCCGAATGGGAAAAGAAGGTTGTGTGCAGGAGATAGGCCAAGTGTTTGACATGTAATCTGCTGATAAAGAGAAGATTGAAAAGCATGCTTGCTTAGCTGTTTTCAACCATCTTTGCTCTCTCTCTCTATCCGAAGATCAGACCAAGGGTGAATTCAACAGGCAAACAACAGTGAGGGAGAACAAAGCTGAAGGAGGACACATAAGGAGTAGGTGGAAGAAAATGACAGGAAAGGGAATGCACACTTTCTTCTCTTGAGATGGCTGTAGTCATGCCTAGTCACACTGTTAAACACCCATAGTAAATGTGTGTAAACTGTGCTCTGTGCATGCATTTGTAGCAATTTCAATTTTGGGCAAGTCCATTCACACCGCAGATATCTTAGCAATGCCCAAGGCAGCTATTTTCCATGTAGCCAAACTGGGGAAGACTGAAATTCTGTAACTGTAAATCAAGATTACGTGTCAATGTATTTTAAAGCAGCAAATTAGATGTAAAGTACTGGTACTTTGACACTCAATTCAGGACAGGCAGCTGCTCTGGGTCTTCACTTGTCATATTAAATTTTGTGGTCAAAATGCTTGCCTTGGCCAGATATTAAAGTAAACATTTTGTCAGTGAATTTACAGTAGACAGGCGGGCAAAATATTATGTAAAAGAACATGTAGATCTGTGCAGACTTACAGACCTGCCATTGTTTAAGATGTCATTATTAGTGCTGTCAAAATTAGTGCGTTAACGCATTCGATTAATTTGAAATATTTAACGCGTTAAAAAAAAATAACGCAATTAACGCGGTTGCAGTTTTTTTTATTTCCAGTTGTGGCCTATGTGTGTTCAACGTGCAAAGAAATATGGATAAGACCAAGGAAGGACTTTTAGACGGAAAGTTTCAGTATAAAACTCTGCAGGATTACTCTTCAGTCTGCCACAAGAAACATTACTCTTCATTTAGTCTGCCACAAGAAACAGCAACATTAAAATCATGAACTCAAATGTCATTGTTTAAAAAAAAAAAAAAAAACAATGACTGTAACAGTGCGTAAATCAGACCTTTCTGTAATGCTAACGTTAATAAGCTTAAACGAAAATAACGGAATAATTGTGTAGCGGAGTATTTTTTGTACACAGTGCCGCGAACTGTCAATCACTCCTGTACGCGTGCATCACTGTCCTCCTCAGCTGCAGCAACTTGCGCTCTCTCGCTTCATCAAGCTTTAAAACAAAAAGGGGACAAAAAGATCATATTGTCTTTGTGCATAGGCTATAGATTAATTAGATAAATGAATATCTAAATTTGTGCCTTGCCTTCTACGGTATTTTTTTAGAACTTAGAAAAAAGATGCTGCAGCCAATGAACAGCCAGCGGGGGCTGCAGGACGACTCAACCTCCGCAGACAGTTTTTAATGTTTATCAGACAATAAATACTCAAGATTTTGCTTTAGTATAACTCACAACGAGTTTCACACACCTTCTCCGGGCACGTTGAGTTGTTGACACTTACAGTGGGAAAAGCGACACATGCGCTATTCACTTGTATAACTTAAGGGTGAATGGGTAATGTAGTTTCTGCTCTGGGTGGGATGAATTAGGAAGCTTGCATTGTGAAGGGCGCTCTGAAAATCGGCAGTGCAGGTAAAAGATTAAAACCTCTGTTAAAACAGATGTCCAAATGAGCGTACCGGTATGCTACAAGCACGTTCTGGGCGCACGGAGAGGTGGCGGTACGCTCAAGAGCTATATTTGGAAGTGGCAGTACTGAGTACTGGTGTGTACTGGCCCACTAAAAGCACTGGCAATGACTATACTTTGGAATTTTTTTGCAGTCCACTTAGAATTCAACATGGAAATCATTTTTGTTTTTTATTGGCATTGATTGTTTTGAAATTCAAATTATACTTACATGCCTGTGTTTTTATTTCTGTAATAAACATGGCTTTCAAGCCAACAGTTAATTTGGAGGATATTGATGGTTTATTGCAGGTATGTTGTTTACATGAGAAAATCTGTGTTACACAAGTTAAACAAAAATTCCAATAAACAATCATATTTTGAATTTAAGTAGTTTCTTTGTCTTGAGTTTACATTAATTATTTACATTTTACATTTACATATCCAAAAATTTCAGTCTTTTAATTGCGATTAATCGCGATTAATCGCGATTAATTTAAAAAAATTGTGCGATTAATTCGTTAATTTTTTTTAATCGATTGACAGCACTAGTCATTATTAATCAAATAGCAACCCTGACGAGAAAGAAAGAAAGAAAAGAAACTTTCTGGGTAACTTTAGCATCTTCAATAAGCCTCAATAAGCCTTTTAATAAATAAATCTAGAAAAAAAGCATAATGAATTAAAAACAAACAAACAAACAAAAAAAATTCGAAATGTTGACATTGTTTCAGCTGAAAATCACACATTACTCCGCTTTTCCTTACCCACAGTCATGTTCTCAGAAAGTGACACACAGAGAATTACATCATCACAAAATGATCTCTCTATATACACAGCAGAGGATAAAATGGGGTTGTTTGAGTCAGAGGTAGAGAGAAACATACAGCTACTTAATCTCCTCCAGAGCTCCTCCACATCAGTGTCAGCGTGTCAACTGGACTCATGTGGTCAGTGATGACCGAGGCTTGACTTCTGCCTAGAAATGCTACCACTCCAGCAGTCAGTCAGTGGTACGTCCACACACACCCATGTGCTATAGAAGGGGCATCTAACAGTCTAAATACTTCTCTCTGCTTCAAGACCAGGAGGCAGATTTGAATGTGAAAAGAACAAGTCAAGTCAATTCCAGGACAAAATAATAAAAAAAAAAATATATATACCCTGTTTTACTCAGTAATACATCAAAATACAGAAGCAAAATATTATTTTAAAGGCAAAGTTCACCCAAAAAATTTAATTCTGTCATAATTTATCCACCCTCATGTCGTTCCAAACCGCTATGACTTACTTTCTTCTGAGGAAAAATAAAAATGTTTTAGTGAGGGGCGTAACAAATTCATACAGCGATAGTCAGTTCGAATGACTTCATTAATTTTACAGATAAAAACAATTCTTTAAAATATCTCCTTTTTTGTTCCAGAGAAGATAAAGTTTGGAACAACAAGGGGGTGAGTAAATGATGAATATTTATTTTTTATTTATGGGTGAACAATCCCTTAAACACTGTGCTATGGTGGATAAGGCAACAATGCCACTGGTAGCTCTGCAAGCCAAAAAAGAAAATACATCCAGGATACTGTTCAACCACACAAACAGACTGACCTGGAAAAGAAAACGGCAACTTTCAAAATTAAGACTGATGATATGACTCATAAATGTAACAACTGCTAAAATTTCCTTTCCACCCAAGCACGATTATGGTTTAAAATCTACAATTTCAGACTGAATTGGAAACTTTCAAATTGGTAAGAGAGAGCACAACAGATGTAAAAAATAGCACCTCATCTACCAATGACTTCCCTTTATCTTATATTGCCTAAAGAGGATATGACCGAGAGATGTGATAGACTAGACAGACTAAGGCCCAATCCCAATTCCCTTAGCCCTTCCCCTTTCCACTTTCCTCTACCGCTCCATTTCACGCATTCATGTGAAGGAGTAGGGGTGTCTCAGTTCACTTTTGGTTGGAGGGGTAGGAGAAGGGCCAGACAGCCCTTCAAATGAAGATTTTTCAGGACCACACTTCAAACGAAGGGATATGAATTATCTCGGCAATATGGCTCACTGAATGAACAAAAAGACCCATAAATGTAAGCTTTTTTGCCATTAATAAAGATTTTAACAAAAAGTAATCATTTGTTTTTTGGTACATTATATCCTGAGTACATATTAATGGTCAGGTTACTCAAGGAAATGTTTGCAAAAAATCGCTAATATTTGCTGAAATCATATTATTATAGACTGCACGACAGTACCACAACATATTTTCATGTCTGATCAGGGCGATAACCACCTTAATCCCCCCAATAATTAGAAATCGCTTAAACCCTTTTCTCAAATATTGGCAACGTATGATGACATGTGACAGCATAGTAGTAATATTTTCACCCTTAACCCTTGACACTCTGTTTCAAGGGACAAGGTGAAGGGGTAGGCACAGGGGTAGGGGAAGGGGTATAAAATGGAATTGGGATTGGGCCTTAGTGACAGAAGTCCTATGAGGAGTGGAGAGAGAGGCCGATGAGGCAGACTGAAGCTGAAAAGGATGGAGAGATGAAGAACCCATAAAGAGAAAATAAAGATGAAACACAGAATTTTATACAAACACGTTTTGATCAACTGATGGTCCTGAAACATTCAGATCAGTGTAAATCTTTACACTCGCCCTATCTGCTGAAGACTATGCATGCCTCATTTAAAACAAGTGTGTAGCTCTCATTTCAATTTTAAATGGTTTTGACTTCGTAAATGTCTCTGGCTGGTTGGGTATACTATCACCCGCCCACCCACTCGCTTGCTCAAAAAATAAAATAAAACTCACTCACCAACTCCGACACACTATCACCTCAGAAACCAAGACACCCTTTGTTCACAAAATGGGCCGGAAGCCGTTTAAAGGGTTTTGGGGAAAAGAGAAAGAAAGAAACTGGTACAACATTATTAATCTAAATCCATCACATGTCAACATGTTTCCTCTGACCTCATGATAACATACTTACAGCCCCCTTCAGACAACCACTAGACCCCTATATTCAGCATAGAAAAATATTTGCTCACTAAATCTTGCCTTTTTTATTTTATTCAAATATACTGATTTGGTCTCGGATCAAAATTCAAATACACATTCAATCAGTAAAAAATTATATTATTATATTATTTTACAGCTATGGAATAAGCTTTATTCGACTGAATAGCCAAAGCTGGAGGAGCAAGACACTTAAAGTGATTCCACCAAGAGTGGGAAAAAAGAAATGGGAAAGAGGAGAAGAAAAAAAAAACGAAATGAAAAAAGGCAACCAAGTGTGTCCTGAATGATCTAATTGCAGAAAGTTGGGTAAACCACGACAAGAGCAAAGATTCATATAAAGATGCTGCGGTCTTTAACGAGAAGGTTCATGGGAGGGTTTAGAGAGATCCAAGCACAGATTAGTAGGAGATAAGAAAGTGGCCATCTGTGAGGATAGGAGCTTTTAACATCCAGCTCCTGGCTGACGAGAATCAAATCACTCTCCTTGGCATCTTAACCATTAAGAGGCGACGGTAATGACAATAGGCCGATTGAACACACTCTGGTGTATCTCTGAGGTCTCTGGATGCATGTTGCCTGATTACTATGGAAGTGCTGATGAAGAGATTGGCTCTGGGGTGATTAGAGGAGACTACAGCAACACTAAAGCCTTATGACACCAGTAGAAGGTTAAGCCTCTACTGACTTAAAGATTAGGTCAACCTAATGTATTAATCATGAAGACCATAGACTAAAGAGCAAAAATAAGCAGATCATACAAAAGAAAAGTGTTTTCTAGGATTCTGTGTGTGTGGCTAAACTGACACATGTGATCCTCTGAGTCTGGACACAAAGCTCCTGCCCTTCAGGGCGATGTGAAGTTGTCTTTGTTTTCTCTAGTATCTTATCTCAATCAGAGGGCTGTTAATCCATCCATGCCCTTCCTGCTGTTCTTTCAGGCCTGCCTGTCCTCACTCAGGTCAGGCCAGATCGAAGACGGGCGACAAGCTTCTGGCTCTTCACAGGCACCTGCTCTATCACGTTTGTTGATGGCAACACTTAGCTAACACTCAGCCAACCTTTGCCCTGCCATTAATTCACTGTTAACATAAGAGTGACTGCAGAGTGTATGATGTAAACATGCTATTATAAGCTTTTCAATGGAAAACCAAATCTTTTTTTGATGCATGACAGGCATACTCCAAAACATTCAAATGATCTCCAGAGTCCATTTACAGAAAGCTGCAAATACTGATAATTCAGAAATTGATGTCACAACCATAAGAAAATTAATATTCAACATAAATGCAGCATGGTCAGATAGAAGGTGGAATAAGATCATGTAGAAATATAAGTGGAGAGGGAAATCATAAAATGCCCTAAAAGTGTAGAGAGTTTCCCAAATTCTTGCTTTATCAGGATCATCCTAGAAACCAATCAACTTAAGGTTTCAATTCTTTCAAGGAGAAACAAAAGAGAAGGAAAAAGTGCTGCAGTGCTTTGAAAAACAGCTACTGTGTTATCAAAAGCATATTATTTGGATAAAATGGAAAAGTATTAAAGGTTAGATTTTGTCCCTGGTTTGTTTCTTAAGAAGTAAAATACTTTTATCTTTGCCAAAATGTTTAAGCACTACTTGCTAGGTTTAAAAATGTGAAAGGTATATGGTGCTGAGAGTTTTTCTTGTAAAAGAAATACAGGTTCTTTCTCTATGATTCAATATTGATAAAACAACCTTTCTTGCTATAAATCTTGCTGAAAAGAGACTGACTCAGCGATTCACTTTTTAACACAGAAGTCACTGCCTCCGAGAGGCGGGTCGTCACAAAAAAAAAAAAAAAAGAGTAGGTCCTCCATTCAAGTAAAGTATTTTACTCTTTATATTGAGATGTGTCTGGTATATCTATCTCAAGACGATGTGGAAATCTAGTGTTTTAGTGAGATATGAAACATGTTCATAGTTCATAACATCTCCATTTATACACTTTTTCACCATTATCCTCACCTATGCTTTAGATGTAAACAGTAATCTTTATTTGAGCAGTGATTTCACTGGATGCTCTCTTCCTCTTGGGCTAATAATCAGTTGCATCAATACTTTTGCTTCTACTTGCATAATTATTATTATAAATAAACAACATAATTTGTACTTGAGTACAGATTTTGGGAAGCCAGCTCTGATGCCATCTTACCTAGCACTGGTGTTACGGAGGATGACAAGGGCATCGGGAAAGCCATCCAGGTTGTAGTCTCCTAAGTGCAAGGTGATGGGAAAGTCTGGAGAGGGCACAAATCCCCACACAGAATCCTTCCTCCTGAAGTCTGTCAGCACCGGCACCCACTGAAGCAGCAAAGAAAGACGATTCGGTTACAACAGCTGGCATTTATTACAAGTGTAGATCACTGCTAAACTAAAAGAAAACAATATAGTTCTATAAAAAAGGTAACTATATTCACACCATAGTTCAATGTGGCCCTTGACATGAATCGCTATATTAAGTATAATGCAGGAAGTACACATATACATTTTTTTAATATATGTTACTGCACATTAGCTGTGAAATATTGTGAAACTTTGAACAAAGTTAATGCTAATGCACAATACTTTTTTTTCAAAGTAACAAAATATAACATTAAATTATAAAATGTGTTGATGTTATGATTAATTTGTCAGGGTAGGGATGTTTTAAGCAATTGCGTCAGTTAGGTGCTTCACCGGTCTGATACGAGTCACATTTAACAGGTCTTGTGGAAAACCTCGTCAAAAAAAAAAAAAAAACTGAGGACTGAAAGTAGCCAAAGCAAAGCAGCACACCAGGGAGTGTGGCATTATGGTCCTCTCAGTCTCTGGGTTGGGTCATTTGCACCAATGCAGATGCTACAGGCTTTCTATTCACTCATGAATGTAAAACAGAGAGCCAGGTGCATCTCTGCATGCTTGCATCCAGATAGAGGCACACAGACACGAGAGATGGAGGGAGAGATTACTAGAGATATTTAGGGAGGGGGGAGATGGACACAAGTCAGAAAGTGAAAAAGAGAGAATGCAGGAGAAAGAAGGCAGAGCATTCTGTAATGGCTGCTTGTAAGATTTTCTCTTAGCCCTCGGCACACATACAAAATTAGAAATGCAGAAGGTGGATTAGGCAAAAATGCATTTGAACAAAATATGTCTAAAGCTAATATTACTAATATCTCTAAAGCAACAACTAACTGATGCTAGTCTCCTCTCCATTGAAAAAGAAAACCGATGTCAAGATTGTGAGTCATGTTGTGCACGGTAGGCTAGCCGCCTCATTATCAGTAAAGGTGAGAGTCCTGCAATGTCTGTGTGCATTGCAGAACCATTTCCAAAGTGTTTGACAGATTCTCTTGGACTATTTCTGTTAAAATGTGGTATACAATATTTGATTTGAAGTTCATACAGTTAATGATATTACAATAACAAAACATACAAACAGTCGAAATCTTCACAATAGCCAAAAAATTAAAGATATGATAACTAAACTATATAACAATCCGAAAACATAAACATTCAAATAAATTGGAGAACATTACTAACCTTAAAACTGCTGGAGATGTAACAAGTACTGACTGCCAAATATATCACAATAACTAACCTTTAAACATTACAGACATAGCACTGTAGCTAACCTTCAAGCCATTAGATTAGATTTAAAACAATTACTAACTTTGAAGGAGAAAGTTAGCTGATTCCATAGGCTAGTGTCAGCGACCAAAAAAATCTGTATCAGCCTATAATTTTAGATAAGATCGTGGGACATGCTAGAGTCTTCTTCTTAATCAGAAGATATTAAAGAGCTGCCAGATGAGCAGAGGATAACGGAAGATAAGATCTTTAATGTATGATGGGGCTTGATCATTAAGGGCTTTAAAAACAAACATTAAATCAATATCCTTAAATCAAAAGGAAGCCCGAAGGGGACTAAAATTTAAGTGATATGACTTTTTTTTGGCTGATGTTAACAGCAATGCAGCAACATTCTGGCATTCTGGAATCTTCTGAAGATTGAGCAACACCAAGATAGACAAATAAAACAAAAATGATTAACATTTAGAAGTGATTTGTAGCTCATTAATAATGTTCTTGAAAAAAGTTAATGTGTTTAGCTCAAAGTTCAAGAATGACACCCAAATTTCTTACCTCAAGCAAAACTGAAGGAAAAAGATTACCATGCTCATTAACCAGTCAACATCTCGTTCTCAGGGGACCAAAATAATTATTTCAGTTTTATTATTATTGAGCTGGAGACAGTTATTTGATAACCTAGACTGTCCTTCAAGCAGTTCAGAGAAGGCTGGAGGGAGTCTCCAGTTTTCCAAGGCAAATATAGCTGAGTTTCATCAGCAAAGAAGTGAAAAGTAATATTATGTTGCCCAATAATACTTGCAAGATGAAGATTAAAAAAGTGTACTCAGTATAGACCCCTGAGGAACCCCACTAACCATAGAGCTGAAAATGAGGAGAACTTGCTCAAAACTACTGAAAAAGTTATTATATTTAAGACTAGAACTAAAGCAGTATAAGGCTATGCAGACCTAATGTTCCAGAAGATAAATAGGGATACCATGGTCTATTTTACCAAAGGCAGCAGTAAGACAGAGTAGCAATAATACAATGTTTGTCCCCAAGTCAACCACTAGTAAAAAGTTACTGGTCACTTTCAGCAAACCCGATATGATATGATGAGTTGTAAAACCCTGATGAGACATAACAATAACTAACCTTTAAACCGCTAAACATTACAGATATAACAATAGTTAACTTTCAGAGTTAGAAACATAACAATTGGATCTGTAAGGAAAATCTAAGGTTTGTTGAGATTGTGGTAGAGCGTGAAGAGACAACTCACAAAACCATCCTTCAGTTACATGATGTCACAATGTGTAATGGTTAAATGTTACGTTTTTTTTCATGATTGCCAACTATGAAAACATATTAAATTTACTAGGTTATAAATGAACTCATTCTGCCAGATATTCTATGATGAGCTGAATAAATGACGACCAAGAAAGACACATGTTCAGTTCACTGACCTATGTTTACTCTTATTTTTCCCTCTCTCACCTGTTTTCCCTCTTGCTTTCTTTATTCTTTCACTCTCTCAAATTAATGAATGTTTAATGGTTTTTAAGCTCCTGGAGCACTTCCCTCCCACAGTACTGCTGAGCCAGATCTCAACCCCCACCAAAGGTCCTAAGTAAGCAGTTCTGACTGATAGGGCTGTTAAAAAAGGTTAGGAGATGTTATGACAGCTTATGGGCACACTTGCCGATGACTCATCACAACAAAGTGGAAATACTGACAGGGTTTTAAATTGAACATGCTTGGCAAACCATTTCTAAACTAGGGACATTATTGTTGAGAACCTCAATGCTGAAATAAAACAAATTATCCTTATAAAAGACTCTGAGTGGGTGTACTGTACATGCTGGTATGAGATGCTATAAAATGCATGTACACATTTGGTTATGTTCCTGTGTGTATGAGCTATCCCAGAGTCCTTTACACCCATTCTACTATTAAGAACTACAAAAATGCTTCACATACAAAAACAAAACCTTATTATTCTCTCAAGAAGCCACTCACACAGGATGGCTTTAACTCCCAGCTGAATTACTCTGAATTGAAGACTCTTTTCATTCCACACAGAAATGATTATGCAAACAGTCATTGCCCTCGTGGCCATCTAAAATCGCCTTCCATCACTCCGTGTCTGCTGGTGTAAATTAACTTATATCAGTGCTGACTGCCGGTTAATGCTAAGTCTTGTTGATTTATTAGGGAGGGTAGATGGAAATCACAAGGCTGTGGGCTGACATTGTGGTAAACACAGAATGGGTCTACTCAAGTCCTTCAAGCTGATACCTACAGGTGCAAATCTAAAAAAAATTGAATATCACGGAAAAGGTCTTTATTTCTTCTGTAATTTAATAATATAAAGCAAACTTTTTTATAGTCTAGATTCATTGCACACAAACTGAAATATTTCAAGTTTTTTTTTTTTTTTTTTTTTTACGACTTACAGCTTAGGAAAAAAAAAAAAAAATCAGTACCTCAACAAACTTGAATATTCCATTTTGAGCTTGATTAGTTCGATTAATTTTGAGTATAAATACTGGGTACTTCTTGGGCTAGATTAGAAAATGCAACCACAATTTTGGGAAAGACTACTGACTTGACAGTTGTCCAGAAGACAATCATTCACATCCTCCACAAGGAGGATCAAGGACTCCTGAACCAGAAAAAAACAGACACCCACTTGTCATGGAGAGGAAATTACTAAGTATTTACAGTACACACAGGTTTTCAAAAGCCATTCTGATTTTTTTTTTTTTTGGTACTGTTGATAAAATAACACCAAATACAAGAGTACAGAGACAGCAGAGCTGCTTTGGATTTTTCCTCTGTTATTCACTGTCGTTTAGCAAAATGGTCCATTCGTGAGTGCCTCCAGGTCACAGTTTTATGTAACAGCAGTGTCTCTGTACATGTGAATCTTATTGGTTTGCCAGCTTCCTTTGTAGTGTGATGGAAAAGAGATTACAACACCTCTCCTTAAAATAATCAGTTGCGCTGACAACAAGCAAATATTTGTATTGGTCTGAACAGACACATTAGCAGCTGTTCATTCAAAATTTTTATCATGCCAAATTTTTACAGCAAACAGTTTTTGTGGAATGAACATGCCTTTAGAAGGTTAAGGAAAGGCAAGAGAGAAAAACAGCAAACACAAAAGACTAAGACATGATTGAGCCAGCAACGGTATTGAGCATTGGATGGTGAGACATGTCCTGCTTTACGATGAAAGTGATAGCTGCTAGCATGTGCCAAACTTGGCATGTAGACATTAAGTCTGAATATGAGCAGGTTTGATCTACATTGAAAACATCCTTCAAAAGTTTAAAAATAACCCGAACCAGCTGCCATTGAGAATAGGTGTTGGCAGCATTAACTGCTGGCCAATGAAGACTGCTGGTAGCAAACCAGCTTGGCAGTGTCGACCTGTACCATTGCACAGCCTAGACGCTACATGCTGTAGTGAATCAACTCAAAAGGGAAATATGAATAATCAATCATAACTAGTTATGATTAATTATAAATATTTAGATCCACTGTAAGTATTTACTTGACCTCTCAGTGTCAACTGTCTGTCAATTCTAAGAACGTTAATTTCCTGGTTAAGGAAAATAACTTTCTTACTGTACAATAACACTCAGAGCATGTAGCAAAAATCTGCATGAATAGGCACTTCAGTTATGAGCAAACAATGAACAATCTCAAGTGTGATATAAGACTTTATTAATATCAGTTTCTTAGTTCAAACACACCTTTGTAAAAGGTGCATATGATACTTAATGTATCAATTGATAAGTTTGATACTTGCACGTCTCGCCTGTTTGAAAAAGAGTCCTGATGCCCTTTGGGGCTCCAGTTGGTCTCTGTTGAAGTGAGTTGATGAGAAAGACCAGTTCGAATTAGAGGATCTTGATGAATGGAAAGTCAAGGCTTGAAGGCCTGGCGCAAGCTTAGGGTGGTTTTTAAGGCTCTTAGCTCAGCAACTTCTTCTGGAATTTCTGAATCTAAAAGAAACGCCCTGATCTGGTGATCAATGATCTATACAGTATAAGATGACAATGTCACACCCTCAGGATTTGAGTGAGCCAATGAGGAATGGTATCTTTTGGAGGGAAGTTTTACAACTCTTTGTGACTATGGTGTCTTGTATATGAAATTAGATCTGGGGGGTCAAGAGAAGAATCTTTAAGATTCTTATAAAACGAATGTGTTGCATATGTATCAACATATAATATATATTCTCATTTAGATCATAAAAATACAAACTCATAGATACCAAAGATCATATAGATGAGGTTATATTACCTAGTGATCCATCAAGAGCATGCATAAAACATATACAATACAAAAAAGAGTAACAACATACACAATGCCCTAGTAACAACATACACAATGCCCTAAAGTATACGTGAATTAATTCAAAGAAAGGTTTTTCTATGAATTAATTAGAGAAGATTCCGTTTTTATGAGCATTATGTGTCTGTTTTTGAGAGACTTGAATTAAGAGTTGCTTTGCCACATTCCTGGGAGCCGTAAACCTAGTGTTATCAGATTGTGTGCCTTTGGTTGATATGTAACCAGAGGCCTGTTCTTTCTTTTTTTTGAGGTGATGGTTGCATTTTGGGGGAAGGGTCCATAGACCCTTTGGTTAGATGAGGGGGCATTAGAAATTATTTGTTAAATACAACAAATAGTTGTGTGTCTGATTGGTCCAAATGCTACAATGCGCTGGCATCCCTCAACCCTAATGCTGACAGAGGAGTGGAGGAGGTTGGCAGGGTCACATAGGGAGGGATGTAAAAGGCACCATGCAGAATTGATGTAGAAATAAGCCAGATGGGATGTGCCTGGCAAAATGTCCTGCTTATCAATAAATGTGAACAGGTTTTAAATCAATAACCAATAAGACTGGTAAACAGATTATCCTTTAAGCCACCATACAACTGAGAGAGAATTTCCCATCATCTGCTTTACATAGACCTGGACCCTCTGACAGGTGCCTAGAGAGCCTGTGTACTCCACTCATTGTTTAAAAGGATGTGAGAGCTCATCTGAGAATCAGTCAGGCCGTTCTAACAAAGACTCTGCACATTTATCATCCTGTTTGTGGTGAACATCAACCTGACAGTTCATTGAGGCTGATCAGGTAAACATTAGGGCTGGTCCGAATACCTTCTAAGCTTCGTTAGTAATCAACACCACATACTCAAAGTTTCGGAGGGAGAGGGCTGAACATATTCTTCCTCTCTAACACCATGTCTACACCTGACGTGAGCAGTGCAGCAAAATAACCTATTATGTGGTCTACACTGGATGCGTGTGGCGCGGCTGAAAGTAAACTGCTGCTGCGTTCTATGTTTGACGTATTGATGCAAATTTCTAATGATTTTCCACGGTCGCTTTGTCGTGTCCAGTGTAGACAGACAGTAGCTGTTCCAGCACGGCGCGACAACTGTTGTGTCCGGTGTAGACAGGGTAATAAAGGAAGGAATCTCTGTGTGTCTGTTTGCATTTTGTTATGTCGAGAACCATTGATTGCATGGTGGGCGTGTTTCTGCAAACCCAAGGTAGTGCAGTGTCGCATTTTGGTGCAATATGGAGACGCGACACGATCAGAATGAATAAACTACAGAACAGCGAGAGCCAGAAGTGGCGTGCCTCATGCGGGCTCTGAGAACGGACACTGCACTAGTGAAACAAAACACACAGGTCTGTTAAGAGCAATACTTTTAATATAGACAAATTATTATTAAAGGGGGGGGGGGTGAAATGCTCGTTTTCACTCAATATCCTGTTAATCTTGAGTACCTATAGAGTGGTACTGCATCCTTCATAACTCCAAAAAGTCTTTTGTTTTATTATATTCATAAGAGAAAGATAGTCTGTACCGATTTTTCCCGGAAAAACACGACCGACTGGAGGCGTGACGTGTGGGCGGAGCTAAAGAATCACGAGCGCCAGTAGGCTTTAGCTGGAAGCTGTGACATTACCCAGAGCCGTTGAAAAACATATTTAACGGCTCTGACATTACCTTGAGGAAAAAACCATCATCCAAAATAAACCATGGCTAACAGTCAGATTCAGCCGTTTATTTATGATCCAGAATCAGACCCCGAGGCTGAAACTGAACGAGAGCAGCAGCAGCAACGACTCGCTCCGAGCGGGACTTGAACCCGGGTCTCCGATGGGAGGCGGACGCACTAACAAGGAGGCAGAGATATTTGAAGCAGTTTTACTCACCGCCTGCGGTTCCAAAACACGATCGTGACCCTTTTTCGTTGGGATTGCATCATCCTTAAGAAATAAACGATACGCAAATCTGTCGTCAAACTGGGCCTTGTTTGTAAAACAAGCATCTTCGAAATGCAGGGAACAAACACTTGCACAACTCCGTTGATGCTCTGTAAAAATAAACTCCATCCACTGGTCCCTTAATGCTGTTTCTCTTTTGGTAATCTGTGCAGGGTTGTTTTGCCCTGGCAACCAAAAACACTCCTTTTGTGACATTTCGCAACACTCTCGCTCTGATCAGTGAAGTCTGTTGTGCTCTCTCTGCTCTGCTATACGGGAGCGCGCGCTCTTCCGGCAGAAGTGCCTTAGCACCCATATAAGGAAATTCCGCTCCATCTAACGTCACACAGAGCCATACTCGAAAAAACTTTCCGAAACTTGTGACAAACCGGAAGGAGTATTTTTGGAACAGAAAAGCAGTTTTTTTTTTTTTACACCAACAATATACTTACAAAATGCCTACTACTTACACAACTCAAGTGATTTTTCAAACTTGATGTGTTGTCGTGGTAGGCCAGTTTCAAATCACATATCTGGCACACTGCCTTTGTCTTGTCCTCACTCAATTCAAAGTGCTCTAACACAGCTAAGGTCTTCATAATTTTGTCTTCTCTTCCAGATGAACTGAATCATGACATTCACTCATGGGCGTTTAATAATCAAAGGCGAATGAGAATCATTTTCGAATCTCAAAATTGAAAATCGAATGCCAACCCACTGAATAATTGAATATTCTGGTACAGCCCTAGTGAACATGTGGCATGACTTGTAAAAAAAGACACTTTCGCATGTCTAAAACTACAACTGGCAACTCAGAGTGTGTGTGATGGATATGAGGAGCCAATAGAAAGCCTGGAGTTGAGAAGAAAGAGAGGAACAGTTAATTTATGGTGAATGTGTGGTAGGACAGGCCTGTTGCTGAAGAGAGAGTTAACTCTGCTAGAATTAGCCTCCCATCCATGTATCAGCTGCTCTACTGATTAACTCAATCAACCAAAACTTATGTCCAATCAAACAGAAAAGAGTTGGAAGCTAATCAGTGTCATCCAGGATAATGAGACACTCTGTAATTAACCAACTACCACAGAAAACACGCTAATTTTTCATTTGGCTTCCTGCTTAAAGATGTTTATTGGCTGAAAACAGCTGGGAGAGACCTGCATAAATGCCACTGGAACGTCCTGAGCTTCTAGACACCAAGGATGATAGGATACCTCAGCACCAGCGATTACTTCAGTTTTATAGGTTATTGCTCATTGTTCATGACACACATAACAGTTCGTCATGTTATGGGCACTTACATCATTTGAAGTGTCTCATTTGTGTATATGACGACATGAGCCCAGCAAACACCATGTGACCCAACAGCTGAAAATGCCAGCGAATTAGACTATATCATTGTTGCCAAAGTGAAGGAGAGGGGAAGGAGGAGAGAATGATCTCTTTAATGCAGAAAGCCATGATAGCCTTTCCTTAGCTAAACTAATGGGGTATCTTAGAGCAGATGCTGTGCACAGAATATAAATGGCCTATTTTCCTCCCTCATTCGGGGAGACATCATCACGTTTGCATTGCCAAGACTCCATCCCCGTGGCTTTGTTTACTAAAGCGCAAAAAGTCCCTGTTTTAGTCGAGCTACGCTTTCCATCACTCCCATATCCCAGCTGCGAAGCTTCATTAGGCCAAGAAATTAAAATCAGAGCTCGCCGGCGGGAAGACACCAGACGAGGTGCCATTACATCAATAGGTGCCACTGACAGATGATATGAAAGCGCGATGTCTGATGAACTGCCATCTTTATAACACTTCAAGAGGAAAAAAGGAAGAAACAAAGCTTCATCGCTCGTCGCATTACGAAGAATGCATGCCATTCCTCCCTGTGTGTGAGACAGGGTCTACAACAGACAGCCTCTTCATTAGCCTCCCTAAAGGAGAGACGCACAATTTGTAATGAAATGTGGTACAAGAATCAGGAGAGAGGCATGTCAGATCAGAGGTGTTGATGGCAGGAAAGGTGGGAGGGGTACAGGCTGTTATTACAGCATGCAGTGTTTATGTCTGAAGAGGAAATACTATAGACACATGCACCTGCGAGAATGCCCAGAACGGAAGGTCACCTGCAGGCAGTGATTAATTTGTAAATAATAAAAGCTGAAGCAAGGACTGGTGGTGGTGGTTGGTGGGTGAAAAAGTTCCTTAAGCACCATTTTGACACTTCATGAGTGCATACAAATATAGCTTGTAGTGTACATAGCTTGTAGTGGAAAAAGCTTTGTTGATGATACTGGTGGGAGCGATCTAGTTAGTGTTGAACTGGCAGCTTGCAATGAGGTGACAGGTTAACACAGGATTACTATAGCGATGGTAAGTTTCCTAATAATTTGCATTCATGTAATTTGCATTAAGGTGTAAATAAATGTACTTTAATCTTTTTTTTTTGCCATATTTATTTTTAAATTAATACTTTTATTTTATAGTTTATTTTATTTTATTTATCAAAAGCGACAACAAAGACTTCTCACCCAAAGACGATTTCAAAGAAATACTCTTCATCCAAAAATTCTGTAAAATTATCACATTTTACACAAATATACTACTGCTTAATAATAAGTATTTTTTTTTAAATGTAATTATTTTTCTCAATATCACTGTTTACTGTATTTTTGATCAAATTCATGCAACCTTGGTGTGCATAAAAGACTTTCATAATTTAGTCCCTTCATGTGTGCAACACAACAACACTGTTTGCACACATGAAGGAAATTACTTTGGAAAGTAATTTGACACTTCAAATGAAGATTTATCACTACTTTGTTACACCAGTAGCTGGCGAAAAGGGGCTGTTAATATATATTTGTCTTTGAATCATACAAGAGATTTGTTAAAGAAAGCGGATTCATCCAGTAATGAAACAAGTACATATTGAGGGAGTCATTTAATCATTAATCCATAAATTACATTTGATTTTGTTTAGTTATCTAACGTTTTTTTCCCCCCTTTTAGAATCAGGAGAGAACCACAACTTCCATTGAGGAAAAAAACAAAACAAATTATCCAGAATCTAGTTCTTGAAGAGTCCATATTTTTTTGTAACCTGTTGATTTCTGTTCATGGTATTCAGCTCCAATAAATGGTTTGTAAAGAATCGGAATCGATAAAATTCAAATGATACCCAACCCTAGGAATGACATGAGGTGATGACAGCATTTTTATTTGTTAGTGAACAATTACAATATTATTGATTAAATTGCCTTACACTTTTTTAAAATAAAAGACCTTTCACTGTTTAAAACCATCAAGCCGTGTCCTTACGGATATAAAAATGTAACTGTGAATTTTTGTGATATTTAATTAAATATACAAACAAACATATTCAATTTGTCCAGTCAAATTTTTGTTATCTTGGTCACCGATTATTGTCACACTGGCAACAGACATTATATCACACTGCCTAGCGTAATTCTCAAAAACAAGAAAGCTACATTCAATTCAATATTAATTACAACAGTTCCAGCACTGCTCCAGTGAGAAATCATTAATACCAATGATGTTTTCACTCTTTATAGGATATTATTCAGACAAATTACAAATAACTAAGGATTCAAGAGAAGTAAATGTCATTACTTCAGGACGAACTGTCAAAACAGAGACTAATTATAATCACTCTTAACAAGAGTCAGATATGAGATGTGCGCGGTGAACCATACGGTTTGTTTATAACAATGGGAATTGTTTGACCCCTAATATGTACAGGATGTCTTTCAGAGGTGTATGAGATTTGATAAACTAAAACAGGAGCTGAATCGTACTGCAGTGGTGCCAGATCAGCTTTTCAAAAATACCCATTCACTGACTAAACAAAGGCAAAATGCATGACAAAAGTTGTCCCATAACAGACTAGCATTTGTGAATGTTAAAGTAGAGAACATTAGCAGGAGTCACTTAAGGAAAGAGCTAATGACTCGGCCTGTGCAGTGCCCTTAGAGGAAAGCTCAGAGGATTTCCTCAGAATTATTTCAGATGACATTAAACAGGAATGACCGAACTAGCATTTCACAAAAATAGTCAAAGGTTAAAATCCAGATCTATCAGACATTGCAGTGCATGCATACTGCAGTTTCCTCATGTACCACAATGCACCATTAACCACAGTTATACCTTAAACTCTGCAGCACAAACACACAAAGCCCTAGAAAACCTTCTGAACACTTTGTCAACTGCTTAGTAACCATAGGGGAGGTTTAACACCTCGCAAATGACAAGAATGCACTAATCTGTGTTATTTCTGTTGAGTCCTGTGCGCTGTGTTTCTAGGAGGAACTGCTCATCAGATATGGCAAATTTATGATAACGCTTTCAGCTGCCAATAAGTGCGCAGCACTCTCAGCTCCCATTAGCACATTTTACCATATTCAAATCTGCACACATTCCCCCTTAATCAGTTTAGATAAGTGCTTCTCAAACCTGTCCTGTCCCCTGCCCTGCACATTTTATATCTCCCCCTCAATTATCACACCTGATTCAACTCAGCTCATTAGTGGAGACTGCAAGACCTGAAGTGGGTGTGTCAGATATAAGGTGAAAAGTGAAAGTGACGTGACATTCAGCCAAGTATGGTGACCCATACTCAAAATCCGTGCTCTGCATTTAACCCTTCCAAAGTGCACACACACACACAGCAGTGAACACACACACACACAAACGGTGAACACAGCAGTGGGCACCCATTTATGCTGCACCCCATTTTATAGGGAGACATATAAAATGTAAAGTGCTGGGAGTACTTCATGGTGAGGTTTGAGAACCCCTGGTTTAGATAATGTTAAAAACTATTCAAATAATCTGTGGGTTTACTAAAAACCCATGAGTGGCAGCATACAAGCTGAACATGTGGTGCTGTGACACGAGGGGAGCGGGACGGCACGAGTGCTGACAGATTCACCAGCTGCCTGAGTGAGAGACTAAATGAAGGCCTCAGCGCCCTGTATGGGTTAAGCAGATAATGGCCAATCTAACCTCCTCATGAGATGTCTCTACATGGATGTCTGGGAAATGTAGCCCTTAGTAGCTTTGCCCACAGAACATTTACTTCTGACAATTTAGAGGTGCCATGATAAAAAGAACCAGTCAGATAGAAAGCCACATCCACACTAACACTGATCAATACCATTAAACAAACTGCTCAGAGACTGACGCTTTAGGTGATTTCAGACTCACAAAGATACATATTCAATGAGATGAGCAAAAATCCAGACAGTGTCACACACACACACACAGACACACACACACACACACACACAGTGCAGGCAGAATTCAGATTGTAAACCATTAGAGTGAGTGTAAATATTATTTATACTCCTCTGAGAAAAAAGGAATGAAATACATGGCCTGCCACAATCAGCTGATGCTGCCAATCTGGACATCCCGGGCTGAGAGAGAGACAGCACCTGTTCACTTCCTCACGACTGTTGAAATTCAATACACATGTACACAGAAGCTCACTTCCACCATCACAGACAATCAATTGCTTTACTCTTTCACACCATGTTTTATGGATGCCGCTTTGCTGCATTGCAGCTTAAGGGATAGTTTAATTCTGTGGTGATTCCAAAGTCATTCCTTTCTCAAATTCTTTCAGAGCCTAGAATCCACGTCTACAATCCAGGCAATCATTGAAATCTTTCAAAGGGTGAATTGCATGCAGGTGTAAACAAAATGCAACCATCAGGAAATAGATAGAAACAATTTGGGTGTTTCTGAAATAGCTTCGCATTTGAGGGCAAAGATTACTGAAAAACAGCTCTATAGAGCGAGAAGCTAAACCTGAAAAACGTGCTAGTGAGACCTTTTCACAGGTTAAAAAAAGGTAATTAGGCTAAAGGCCATTCACAACAAAGACAATGACTATAATGATAACTGCAACCATCAAGTTTTTATAATAATTCTAATTCTATGAGAGCAGTGAAGTCTACATCACAGCAGGTGTATAACTAAAATACAATACAGAGAAATATATCATTGAGATCACTTTCAATAATGTTTTTTTTTTCCAGCTGATGAATGAATCAAACATTCCCAGTCAATCAGAATACACCAGACTTTGAAGAGCTTGACCATTTAAAGTAAGAGACACCAAAAAATCTTGATCCATTATATTTGTACTATTTTAAGAAAATATCTTACTGAAAATCTCAAAATCTCCAGTTCGTTCTTATAAAGTAGTGGTTGACCGATATTTGCAGTTTTTCAAATATCAGCATGTAAACAGTGCTCACATTCTCCCTCTTCTCACCGCTGTCTTTAGAAGTCTGTCTTATAATCAGATCAGAGCTTTAAAACAAAGGAGTTAAAATGTACATAATAAAGTATTATAACGACTGCTTTTATATTATTAGTAAGAAAAACAAGAAAAACAAGTGATTCCCAATGCACACAAACTTCCCAGAATACTGAGTGTCCTGTTGGTTACAGTGATTACTTCCATTTTAATTATATTTTTTATTAAATATTTGTTTATTTGTGAAAAATACGCTGTCATTTTAAATGATTTAACATTTCTTATATATTAGTCCAAAAAAATAAATAAATAATAATATCGGTCAACCACTATCTATAAGACATTCTGTAAAGCTTGTCTGAGTTAGAAACAGTAACCAAAGGGGGTGGATCAAAAGATACATTTAAAGTAAGCAAGAAATATTAATTGTCTTTTCTTCACCTATTGTGATGTATAAGGGCTGAAACGATTCCTCGAGTTACTCGAGTTACTCGATTACAAAAATTCCTCGAGGCAAAAACTCTGCCTCGAAGCCTCGTTAAATTCCTATGACGCGCACTATACGCGCGGCGCAGGGATTTGATTGTGTCACACGGACCGTTTATTCACACGGACCTTTTGAATTTAGTTGGCGCGATGGCGGAGAATGGATCTATAAATAAACGGCAGAAATTGTCTAAAGTGTGGGATTATTACACACTTAATAAAGAAGAGAACAAGGTGCAGTGTCTCTACTGCAAAATAGAGCTGGCATACCACAACAGCACATCTTCCATGATTCAGCATCTGAACAGAAGACATCCACTCTATGCTGTTTCACCAAGCATCGCTGAAACAAGGTAAATTAACGTAGTCTAAGCCTATTGATGTTCGCTGATTTTAATCCCATACTGCATTTGTAGCGATGTCGTGATGCGGTTTGACTAGATATGATGTTTAACTTTGATGACGTTTTAAAGTAGTAAACGTAACTATCACGTTCAATTGCAAGAGAGTATAGGCTAAAAAAAGAACCCCTTCACACACACACACACACGTACATTTTGATGTTTGTTTTGAGATTACAGCTTATTATTTATAATTGTTTATAATTGTTTTATTTACATAATTTTTTTTTATACATTTTATACATTGTGTACCTGTTTGGCTTGATATTTTATATTCATTTTTTGTTCTCAGGTTAACTAAACTAAATTTGCAGAAGGTGCAATCCTTTTTTTGTAATGTTGTGTATTAAGAAGACAAAAAACTAAGTTTATATTCATATTAGTTTTACAATACATGTTATACATGTTACAGTAAGTTCACTTAACTGTACATTGTTCTATAATTGTTGGCAATGCCAACTTGGCACTTAAATTTTGGAGCCAAACTTTTGGACTTGGAAATAAATACCTCTGTTGAGAAATAAAAGCCAAATGCTTGTTCATTTTACAGCCACATCATTTTTGTTATGCATTATTTGTTTTGGTTGTTCAAAAACACACACAAATCGTTTTATCCGATTAATCGATCAATTAAGTGCTAGATTAATCGATTACAAAAAGAATCGATAGCTGCAGCCCTAGTGATGTATATTAATGCTAAAATATAATTTATGATACACTTAGCAATATTCCATAAACAAATATGATCTGCCAGTTTTGATTTCATGGTGACTATAAAAGCTGCCGTTGGTAATTTCTGCACCACTGTTATTACCAAATGAAAAAAAATATTCAACCCTTTTATCCATTTCACAGGTAGTCCTGCCCCACACTCACATCATTGGCTACCATTTAAGTGAACAGAAATATCAACCTGGCCTGGTTAAAATTCAAAAACCTACCTACACACACCACCTTTAATTAAAACAGAAGTGACTTTGAAGTGTCCATTTATACAGCCAGCCAAAAGTGTATGTGTGCGAAGGTGATGACAATCAGTCTAATGAGTGTGGTGTTACATGTGTTTACAATGTCAATATTAAGCAGATGAGCTGGAAAGGAAAACAGAGAGAATGAGTTGATTTAGCAGACTATGTGTGTGTGTGTGTGTGTGTGTGTGTGTGTGTGTGTGTGTGTGTGTGTGTGTGTGTGAGAGAGAGAGAGAGAGAGAGAGAGAGAGAGAGAGAGAGAGAGAGGGAGGGAGAGAGAGAGAGAGAGAGAGAGAGAGAGAGAGAGAGAGAGAGAGAGAGAGAGAGAGAGCATATCTGTGTGATGAGCAGACCCGCAAACATCCTCCCATCCACACAAACATGCTTAAAAGGAGAGACATCTCTGGGCCAATTAAATCATTGACTGCGTTCTTTGACTATAACACAAGCGTGTCATTTGTTATTCTGTACATTTTGTCAAGTGTTCGTTTTCTTCTATATTCTCTTTTCAATACACCATGTGTGCTGCTATGTCTATATCAGTCTTGTCCATGTCCTGAATAAACGCTTTCAAACCAGTGTAGCTTGTTGTTTTCTGTCCTCTAAAAAGAATGGAAGGGGAGAAAACAGAGAAGAAAAGAAAGAAAGACCAATAATGGACTGAGACAAAGTGATGGACAGATGGGAATATAATGAAAGAGTCAAACTTTTCTTTCTTTCAGTATATCTGATGATGAAGACTAGCACCCGTGGCAGGCGGACAAAAGCTGACACGTGTTCCCCGCCCTTTACATTCTTGCCCTCTACTAGTCTCCGTCCAATGTTGTTCCCTTTCTCTCTGGTCCCAAGGCTTGTGACAGGCAGATTGTGTGTGTGTGTGTGTGTGTGTGTGCGTGTGTGTGTGTGCGTGCGTGTGTGTGTGTGTGTGAGGGCAGAGAGATAACCGCTGCCTTCTACTGTGAGGCTGACATTCAGCAAAGAGCATGAGCTGCCAGACCACAGCAGCCCTTTAACACAATGAGCTCTAAATAACCATATGCCACTATTATTATTGCTTTTATTGTAATCTATTATCATAATTTGAATCTTCATATATTCAGTGGATAATATATACTTTGAATACAAGATGATTTCCTGAATGCCCCTTATGGGATCCATTTATTGGAATAACAATCAAACCATCAATCAATGTCAGACAATCCATAAATCAATTTTAAATGTAGGGTTGATAAAACAAGTAATGGTTTTCTGATTAATAAAAAAAACAAAAACAAACATGAATGAGGCTGATAAATGTCGTGTCGTATGCAAACTTCTTGACAGAGGGGTTTTTAGATGCGCAATCACTGGTGTAGAGGGAGAAGAGCAATGGGGAGAGAACACAACCCTGAGGAGCTCCAGTGCTGATCGTAGGAGTGCATTTTATACTCATAATCAGGGCTTGACATTAACTTTTTTGCTCACTAGCCAATGTGGCTAGTGGTTTTCCAAAGTTACTAGCCACACAGCATTTTTACTAGCCACATTTTTGTTGTTGTGAATATACTATCATATTATATACCAGCCATTCTCAACCTGACTTCCACTTTTCGTTGAAAAGTCTTTTGTTTTCCTGTCTCTTCTTCCTTTGTGGTTTCATTGTCAGGTTTTCTTGTGTGTTGTCTGCTCACTGGGTTTTGTTACACCTTTTATATGTCGCCACATAGCTCCACAACGACGTAACTCCAGCAGGGCAGCTAGCTGTTTCTTCGTTTCTGTCACTAGCGCGCAAGCGCAAAGGCAACACTGTGTGCATTAGTGATGCGCGGGTCGGGTTGGGATGGGTAAAGAAATTGTCACTTCATTTTTTGGGGCAGGTAATTTAAAAAAAATATCCATATACTGTATGTTGTAGTGTTGGGCGATATGGTCATTTTTCAAATCAGATCAGATGGACGATACACTATATATACACTATATTAAAGTGCCTGGGTGGAGCAAGAGAGAGACTCTTTGTTCTTGTCATAGCATAACTATTTGGTGTTTTAAACCGCGCAGGTGCCCCAGAGAGAGCATATGGAATCGCCAATAATAGAAAAAATAAACACTAATACCGGATATAAACAAACACGTTTAATATAAAGTAGGCTATTCAAAACAGGTAGGTTCATATTAGGGCTGCACGTTCTCAAGTTTTTCATTAACCGTTAACCGAGGCCCTTAGCGGTTAATACTCGGTTAACCATAGTGTGCCATAGTAACCATAACCATAGTAATTTCCGGACATTGGCCTAAAAAAAAAAAGGAATGTCCTACAAAATTTAATCTCTCCGGTCAAATTGTCCTATTAAAACTGCCTAATAATGCCGCCCATTAACACAATCTGAATTTGAGATTAAGCCTAAAATGTATAAGGCAAAAGGTAACAAGCAGACTCCGCGGCCGCCTCGCTAAGGCTATGACTATGACTATGTTTGACACGTACAATATTTGAAAATCGATAATTATTTATTTATTTATTTAAATTACATATAAACATATTTTCCTATTATATTTTGCCTGGAAACGCTTCCAACAAGGCGTCAGTTCTATTTCTAGCATGCACGCGTCGAGCCGCGCCTGAGCCGCGCGTCTCACGCAGGCAGTCGGCAAGCTCTAACCTGTTAACATGGGAACCGAATTAAAAACAGACACGCCACGCAGCTGAGATGCTTTCGCCACGCATTCAGTGTGTCCTGACCGGCCTAATGATGCCCGGGTGTTGGCTGTTGAGATTACAACAACGAGGTTGTACTTGAAGTATATCTAAGCGCTGTATTGCAATACTTGCATTTTGCCCCTTCACTCGTATTAGCCCGCTTCATATTAGAAAAATGACTTCTTCTTGTGGACATTACAAATGTCTGGGAGCGCTCTGGCGGTCTCTGGTGGTGCAAAAATGTATTACAACTAAATTCAATGCACGCCATTGACGTCACTTAACCGAGCAAAATGTTTCACTCGGTTACACAATTTTTAACGGTTAATCGGTTAACCGGTTAACCATGGACACCCCTAGTTCATATACTTGGAGTAAAGTTGAATTGAAATGCTGCATCAGTCAAACAGCGCTCTGGACCGCGCGTCCCAAGACGAGACCGACGCACCACCATAGAAACAAGAATGAGATGCATTGTAACATAACTATGGCATTAAACTCAGTTAGTGAGGACTTGTTTAAAATATTGCACATATAAAAAAATTTTCAGATTACTTGTTAAAGTGCAATGAAATACCTTATATCTGCCGACGACATATGTCTGTTTGTGGATAGAGACTTCTTCGGCTACATAATCCTCATTTGCGTGCGCGTGTGTGAAATGTGGTGCTGAAGTGAAATAGCTGGGCAGTTTGATAGCTCATAACCTGTAGGTCGGGTAAGGAAACTTTACTTTATTTGTGGGGCGGGCCAAATAATTTCATAAAAGCGGTACTCGCGGGTTGGAAAAAACCCCGACCCGTGCATCACTAGAGTGCATGTAATACTCATGGGAGTTGTAGTCTCATAGTGTCACACTGCAATATGGCTTATTTCATATGCCTTTTAAAAACAGTACAATTATTCAACCCGCCAAACTGGCTAGTTGGAGTCCCTTTGTTACCCGCCACGAGCAAAATCCACCCGCATTTGGCGGGCGTTAATGTCAAGCTCTGCTCATAATAATTAATATTTTATTCCTGTGATAAGAAATTACAAATTTCCACTACCCACTTCAGTGTCCTATGATCCTTCAGAAATCATTGTAATATGCTAATTTGATTTTCAAGAAACATTTCAAAATTGAAGAACGTTGTGCTCCTTAATATTTTTGTGGAAACTGAAATAATTATTTTCAGGATTCTTTTATGAAGAATATAAAGTTTAAAAGAACTGCATTTATTTGAAACAGAAATCTATACATGCCTTTACTGTCACTTTTGATCACATGCATCCTTGCTTAGTAAAAGTATTAATTTATTAAAAAAATAAAAAATACATTTTCAATCTGAATCAAATTAACTGAATCAAATTGAGAGCTTGTGAGTCAAATTAAATAAGTAAATCTGTATAAATGCCTAGCCCTACCACTGATCCATCTCTCGAAGCTATCCATTGGTTTTAGAAAAGACTGACAATGTCACTGTCCTCACAGCAGCTCAGAGCTTACGGACAGATACAAACAGATGAAAGGGTGGTGGGGTGGAAGAGTGTGACACAGTAATAATGAAGGGGCTTGTGTACCTCTGTCTCTCCAGGCTTGACCAGGTAAATTGCACTTCTGTCACACGCATTATCCATGCAGACTGGCAACAGGTGGTCTTGGGAGCCATCACCGTCTGAGGCAAAACAGAAAGAGGGAGAGAGAGAGAGAGAGAGAGAGCGTGAGGAGGTAAAATGATGTCCGTGATATACTAATGCATCGTTTCATTGGGTTTGTAACGCTCCACAATTCAGCATATGGAGATAACATCATGTGATCTTGAGCGTGTGTAATGGAGTGTGTAGCAGCCTGATGCATAGCAGTTTGTCCTGGTGTCAGAATCCTGTGCCCGAGTCTTTATTCCTTCATGTTTACCACTTGCATGCTTGACACAAAGTACCTACAGTACTGTTAATATGAAATATTAACAAATCAGGAGATCGATAAATGAAATCAAGAAAAGAAAAAGCAACTCGACTGAATATTGGAAAGAGAAGAACTGGAGGCAGAGCAGTGGTGTGAAATGTATGCATTAACATTCATAGCATCTACCACACACCAAATAGCCACGTAGATCAAACTGGCAGCCTGAGGAGAAAAAGAGAATAACACGCAAACACACAAGTTTATATTGCTATCATGGTGAGGACTTTCCACTTTCGGATTCCTGAAGTGCAAACTGTAAAGCACGTTGCTCGCAATGTCAAGGTCATGGGTTTGATTTTTGAATATATGTATTTGGTTGTGTCGCAGTATACAAGTATTGACGATTTTAAATAATGATATCATGGTGATACTGCATGTATAATAATATCATAAATAAGCCAGCGCCAGGAACTTTGGATACCAGTCTAACATAGTAGATGGCTGTATAACACTGGTTGCCTAATGTAAAAAAAAAACAAAAAAAAAAAAACAATCAGCAGTAAGCACTTTGACCTCCATCATCCTGCAAATTTCTCCATTGTAGGATTAAGTTAGTTTGCTAGCACTGAAATAAATGGGAAATGTTACATTAAGGTCGTAGCTATGTTGTTACAGCTCCTTTAGAATATTGTTTTTTTTTCTTTTCTTCAAAATCTATCTATCTACAGAGACCGCAACACGAGCACCACCCGACTGCACAAAATGCCCCCATCACAAGAGAAAGCTGCAGCCGCACAGAGATCCTCCAGCCTGTTTGTGCCCCGCACAAAGTCTCTTCACACGGGACATGGCAAGCGGCAGAACTGAGGTGGCACTCGCGCCTTGGTCCCGCGGTGGATGTTACCAGAAAAGCCCAAATGGTGTCACAATTTAGCTTTGTACACTGAGGCGGGAACTGGAACAATTCTTTCTTACTCCATTACTGGCAGCGAACTATATTAAAGCTAATGATAGTGCTATGCCTAAATGCTAGTATTTCCTGTCACTGTTTAAGTTCAGAGATGAAGACCGCTATCTACGAACTCAAATGAAACAACTACCATGAATCTTGCATGATTTAAATTTTTTTTTGTGTAAATATCGATATTCCATTTTTGAGAATCGATACAGTATCGCTAAACAAAATATCACGATACTCACACATATCGATATTTTAGCTATATCGATAACAGCCCTAGTGTTCACTGCTGTGTTTGTCTGTGTGTTCACTGATGTGTTCATTAACTTTAATGGGTTAAATGCAGAGCACAAATTCCGAGTATGGGACACAATACTTGGCCAAATGACACTCCACTTTCACTTTATATACTCAGCAAGAAAGATAAAGTTTTACGAAGAATATCACTTTACAAAACCCAGTGAATAAGCTAAAGTATTCTTGAACAGAAATATTGTATGTTACAAGAAACAGAATAAAATAATAATTCTGACCAGTATTTAGAAAACAGAATGAAACGGTAATAAAGACCATCAGTAAATAAGTTATTTTTATTGTGTTAAATAAAATTAATGTCTAAAGTTAGTAAATTACCTCTCGTAGTCCTAAAATGCAGTCCTAAGAAGCATTTAGCAAAATACAAATTACATTTCTCATTTTTTTTCGCACTTTCTTGCAACTTGCGGTTTGAATTAAGATGGAAACTAGTCGCAGTAGCCCCAGTATACTTCAAACGTAATCAAAGAACAACTGATCTGACGTCATTTTGAACAAAATCCGGCCTAAACGAAGTTCGTTTTGAGTTTGTTTCGGCAGTTGGAAACAACTCACCAAAGCAATCTTTCTGGGGGAGTGCAATGCAAACTGAATATACTATAATAATATAACAATAATAAACCTTTGTTTTTATCAAAAGTAAATCATGACACACATAAAATATAAAAAGGGTTAACAATTTATCCAGTTTTATAAAATAAATGAGCACTAATAAAATAAAGAAACAAACTGACTCCAATATTTTTTGTTTTTTTCCACATCATGAAAAAGTTCTCAGACTATGAGCCATTCATACTTCCCATAAATGACTGATTATGGAATGGTTCCTTTGTATTGCAAACTTGATACTTGACTTAGAATATATAAATACATATAAATACATTTAGAGCACTTAACTTAATGATTGCTATCTGTATTGTGGAGAGACTTTCAACCAGCATAACAAGACAATCACCCTTTGCACCTTTAAAGAAGCCTTTTTTTTCTCTCTGATCCCAAAATGTAGCTGACTTAGACCTGGGGACGTTTTTGAATACAATTTAAGCAAAACCTCACAAACTGTACATACAATATACCTTATCACCAAAAATCAGAGAAGAGCTGCCTTCCATTATTGAGATAAAGAATATATGCAGCTTTTTGTTTTCGAGTATGAGCAAGTTACTTATTGCCGCTAATGACTTCAGCTTCCTGCTGGTACAGTACTCATGCTAGGATTGTTCATTTTAACCGGTTAACTGTTAACTGACAGTTAAGAATTTTGACCGATTAATACAATCAGTTAAATGGTTTAAAAAGTAATTTATTTATTTATTTTCAGTAATTTATCAAAATATTTAAAAAGGTTTGCTGTATGGTTAAAATATGCTAAAAAGAAAGTGTTTTTTTTTAGAGAGAGAGAGACAAAAAACATGTTGCGTATAAGTCAAATTTTTTATTTAATTCAGAAATAGGGCTAATGCCGACTCAAAATGTTTTCAAACATTATAATAAACACTGTAAACATAGCTACGCTATTTTAGTTCCATTTTTTTTCCTTCTAATAGTGGAACTTCTCCTTTTAGTCATAAAGAATGGAATTGTAAAATGTTTGCCTTTATTTGTGTACATTCACAATAAAACCAAATCTAAGTATCTTTTGTAAGCCTAAAGAAAAATAGGATGTCGCTTTCTGCCATCTGGTTTCCTTTCTCGCAGCACAAAAATGAACCGAAACTCTACATACTGGGCTACTTGTAGCACAGTTTTTCGTAAATTTTCTTAAGTAAAAATATATTTCTCATATAGGCCTATTTATTTGCTATATATATATAGGCCTAGGCTATATATAGCCTAGTGTTGTTTTCTCTGCTCGCAGAAGCGCTGCAGGTGCGTGATGTGAAATGATGACCATGTGATTCTTCATATTTTGTTGTTTGTAAAACAAATGTAAAATGAATTCCCTGGAAACAAATGTTAGTTTTTTTTTACGGGTCACCGACACTAAGCTATCCTTTGTAATTTAATTTAAATCTTATTAAAAATAATCTAGTAGAAGTAAAAAACACACACACACACACACACACACAAAAAACCTTTATGACAACCCCCCGTCCACACACACACACACACACACACACACACACACGTCACACACATCACACACATCTTCATTTAGACACGTGTCATTAAAATGAACTGTAACTCCGTGAATACTCGACGAAGAGATATGAGAGCTATATCTGTAGAAAGCCTGACATGTCTACTTTTAAACTAATATTCTGTGATAAAGTAATACTGTACATATGAAAAAAAGCGATGTCCATTTTTCACGTCTCTCTTCATTATCTTCTAATGAGACCACGCCCCCACGCTGAACGCTCTATTCAGATTCTAATGTTTCACTGAAGCGCGCGGCTTAACTACACCCACACAACAGAAGAAAAAGCAGCGAGACTGTTCTTCAAGTTTTTTTTTATTTTACTGTTTGCTTTGCAATCAGAGGAATAAGACACTTCACCTCAAAAAGATGTGATGTGGATTACCTCAGGATTTGAGATTTGGATTTCCTCAGAAAAAAAAGGATGAAGTGCTTTATTCAGCAGAGATCATAAACAGGAGTAAGTCTCTTTTTATTTATCTATATACTTGTACTAGTTTTCACATAACGTGGAAATATTTTACTAGTTATACTTTTTCCAAATACTTTTTCCAAACTACAATTCCTGACTAAATGTATAATCAAGTGAAACATTATGAAGTTTCAATAACAATATACAATAATATACCATTCAAAAGCTTGATGTAAATAATATAAATGTTACAAATAAAGGTAGCTGTAATAAATGTAACAAACAATGCTGTTCTTTCAATTTAACCCCCACCAAAAAAACCCCAGAAAAAATATATTCTCAGCTCTTTTCAACATAACTAATAATAATAATAATAATAATAATGATAATAATAACAATAAATGTTTTTTTTTGTGTAGAAAATCAGATTGTTAAAAGGATTTCTGAAGGATTGTGTGACTGAAGCAATGAAGCAAAAACTTTTGAAAGTCAGCTTTGATTGTTCCTGATAAACTGTTTTACTGCACTCGCAAGTCAATATTAAATTATGTTGTGGGATAATTAAATATATTCTAAATAAACTACAAACATAAAATTATATACATTTATTTTGTCCTCACATTCTTTCTTGTAACTTCTCCCTCTCAGTGACACAGCTGACTGAAAGGCTCATTATGCAGCTCATTATGCAGGCCTTTGTCTGCTCAGGTGTAAATCACAATGATATTCATGATACGACTTTTACAAACAAAAAGTGTCTTAGAAAATTTAAATCAATATATTGTTTTCTGTGAGTGAGTAAACAAGATCATTTTCACATAATTTAGAAAGAAAAATTCTAGGATACAAGCTCCAGTTCTCAAAAGTCCCGGGAACCTATGTTATTTATGTGTTTTATGGCCTTATTCAAGTGATTTAACATTTATTTTCTCAAAAACACAAACATGTACATACATGCTGCTCACATATTATTATAGCCCAGTTTGTGCGGATTAGAGTGAGATTAGACTTTAGACATTTAGATGTTTATAAGAAACTGAAAAAAGCACAAATGTCAGGGCATGATGAAACTTCTCCAGGCCCCAAAAATACCCTTAGACTCCAGAGGGTTAAAAGAGGACATCTCTGCCATTCGTTACCTTCCTGACAGCGCTCTAGTTTTGAATTCTATTCAGCTAATGAATAATGCATTTAGCTGTCACATGTACAAAAAGAAGGAGCAATTACCATCCTGATAGAGCAGATGGAGAATTTTGTCAAACATATGTTGTGCATTCATAATGACACGTCCATGTCAAGACTGACTACATTCTGACAGTGCACATTCATGAATTATAATACTTTTGCAATGTACATGTGTTCGAGGGTGTGACTCTTGCAGTTCTGATCAAGCCTAACTTGAATTCTGAACTGGGTTATGGTGTTTTTCTCTTCCCATACACCTTTATTGTATATGAAGAAACTAAAGTAATAATAATGCTAAATAAAAAATATTGATGTTAATCAGTAAATTTAAAAACACGTTTTTCAAAATGGGAACAAGACAGGTATCTGAGAATGTTACAGTCCAGACTTGAACCTGTATTACCCAAGTGCTCATCTGTCACTGCACTACAAATATAATTTATTGACTTGCTCATTTAATGACTTGCTCAAGTCAAATCGAACTCATATTATACGATATGATACGATATACGATATAACGAAACAATGGCAACACTGATTCAAATGAGTTCTGTCATATTGCAGTAATTCCAGCACCAAATTTCACTCCATTTTACACTACAGTTCAAAACTTGTGCGTGCTGGTATGTTTTTGAACGAAGTCTGCTTTTATTTGGTCAAAAAATAACATTGTGGCCAAAACAATAATATTGTGAAATATTACAATTTAAAATAAACATTTTCTATTTTCATATATTTTAAAACACAATTTATTCCTTTGATGGCGAAGCTAAAATTTCTGCACCCAGTACTCCATTACTTAGGCTTCAATGTCACAAGATATGACAGAAATCATTCTCATCATCAATCATATGCTTATTTGAAGCTGAAACATTTCTGAGATACATTTTTAAGGATCCTTTGATCAATATAAACAGTAGTTATTTGAAACCGAATGTTTAGTAACAACACAATTGTTTTTACTGTCACTTTGATATAATAGTATTAACTTTGTTCAAAAATTAAATAAATAAAAAAACTGAAAACCGCAAAGAGAAAAAAAATGAACACGAAAGATTATTCTTCTCAAAACCATGTATACTTGTTAATTTATTCCTTAGTGTTAAAAATAGTGCTGCCAATAGAATAATGTTCTGATTTCCATGTAATCTTTAAAGGGGTCATGAATTGAGAAATCACCTTTTACTTGAGCTTTGGATATATAAGAGGTCATTGTACTAAAATAACATCCTCTAAGTTTCAGAAATTAAAACGTCCTGGTTACTGAAAAGCTTTTATTGATTCCAGGCCCAGTGAACGCCAGATCCTGTAATCTAAGAGAGGTCAAATACCGCCTCCACAGAATAATATCAATGCCTTATTCTGTAGCCCGCCCACTGATTCACACATGTCATAGTAGGAAAATAATGTAAGTGCCGCTAAACTGTATCGAGCAACCAAGCAATAAACATGCCGTTGAAGATCACAAAATATTGTTCAGTGCCTGGTTGTGGAAGAACACAGTCGCTGCATAACTTTCCTTCAGATTCAAATATTAGGAATGCATGGTTGAATTTAGTTTTTAATGAAGTTACAGCTTACGTGAGTAAAACATTGAGCATATGTTCACTTCATTTCAGCGCAAATTCCTCTGTAAACAAGACGCTGGATTTACTGAGAGACTGAGATTAAGAAGCAATGCTGTGCCATCTATATTGGATCAGATAGGAATGGCGCATGAAACACTTAATTGAGTAAAAAATACTTATATAATGTGTCGCTATTGCTTTGTTAAAGACAGCTTGATATGTCCTGATTATGTGTACGTGTCTAACCAAAGTCACAGAATTAGGGATGCATGACATATCGGCCACCATATCGGTATCAGCCGATAAATGTTAACGTTGTTATGGGAAGAGAGCATTCACAATGGAGCTGCACCTTCATGAACAGAGCAGTTAAGTTAACTTGTGCATTTGCAATATTTTGTTTATTTTATGCATATGGGTTTGATTTATCACACATAGAATGCATTTGGTTAAGCTAATAGAGGGTTAATACAGTGTTTAATTTAGGCGGTGATCATCATTAGCTCAGCGCACGCAGCTCAAACAGCAGCGCACAACATTAATGACGAGGACTATCATATATATATCATTATGATTAGAAATACTATTATAATAAAATGTTGTGAATTCTTTGGTTTAATTTGTTATGTTTCAGCATATTGTTGTGGGAAGCGTGCATCCACAACAAAAGGTTATCGGTATCAGCCAAAATTTTTGTAACTGTGCATCCCTAAACAGAATGCTCAGAAGGACGTCGCTTGTCAAACAGACACTCAGAAAGTTAGTTTACTATGAAAAACTGTTATCCAATCATAGCAGTGGGTGTTTACTTCCAAGTTTTTAATGCGGTACAGCCATAAAAACCCTGCATTTCTCGAGCCGGTCTCAAATCCAAGATAGAAAATAGCCTATTACTTAATGATTTTGATGTTTTTGAATGTAAAAACCATGCGAATATCATATGCGGATGTCAGACAACAGTATAAAAACATTTTAAAAGGCCAGTTCATGACCCCTTTAAAAAGTTGTGGAATCAGAGTTGCAATTTGTCTGACAATATATATGACCCTAGTCTTAAGTTTACATTTTTGCAAATTGAGATTTATACTTCATCTGAAAACATGAAAGCTGAATAAATAAGCTTTCCATTGATGTACGGTTTATTAGTATCGGACAATATTTGGCCGAGATACAACTATTTGAAAATCTGAAATGTGAGGGTGCAAAAAAAATCTAAATACCGATAATGTATAATACTGTCTAAATGAATTCTTAGCAATGCATAATACTAATCAAAAAATAAGTTTTGATAAATTTAAGATATACAAATTATCTTCATGGAACATGATCTTTACTTAACATACTAATGATCTTTGGCTTAAAAACAAACAATAATTTTGACCCATACAATGTTTTTTTGGCTACTGCTAAAAAATATATCCCAGTGACTTAAGACTTAGTCCATGGTCACATATTATTACCTTGTGGCAAACTGAAGAAAACAACTTCACCCTTATATTCCAAGTAAAACTAGACAAACTGCACAATTTTGAAATTTCTAATCTGCATGTCACCACATTCAGACAGCAGCTGGATGCTGGTCCACATTCAGATGGACCCAAGAGCTACAGTAAGATCCCTGCTTGGCATGGTAATATGATGATATATCTGCTCTGAGATCAGTGCTGTATCAGCTGAGGTGGGAGAGATCATTAGCCAGACCTGCTTGTTACTAAACAGGATTGGAATTTCCTTCATTTTTTCGAGCGGATTATTTATAGCTGATTTAAAACATTCAACGAGCCTCTTGCAGTGACTGCCGTAAGTATTTTGCTGGAGTGTTTGGAGCAGAAAAGGATGGGTGGAGAATACTAACGGAGAGAGCGAGAGCTAGAGGAGAGGAGCTGAGAGAAGGTCACTGGGGTGTATCTTTGATCTGCCACTTAGGTGTGGGATGGAGAAGAGAGCCGTGCCATAACTGACAGCCAGGAGTGTGATCAGAATAACACCCATTTCAAATCAAACAAGCGGACCCTCTTTTTTCACCCTCCCCTGCACATATTCCCTGACTCTCTTCCCACCTTCCTCCCACCTCCTCTCACTTCTCGGCACAGCATATACCTTTCACTGCATACCACGTTCCTTTCATTTCGTTCATTTGAAATGAGGCTTTGAAGCACCTCGTATTCACAATTTCTCTCACCGTTTCACCGTAGGTCAAATTTAACGTTTATCTCTGCTCGCAGGTGCTGCAAACCTAATGTTTCTTTTTTTCTAATTAAGTGCCGATTCAAAAGTTAGCTGAAAAAAGGCAGAACGAAAGCAAAAATCAAGGCTGCTGCTTTGATGATCAGTACAATTACACCATTCAAACCAAGCCCACATCCCTGAGCGCCAAGCCTTCTGCCATTTATAGAAAGCGTAACGCGGCGGGACCTGGTTTTTCAGTGCCCACTCAAGCCAGCCGAAGGTATAATGTCAGGATGTGTCCTTGGCTTCAGAGGAAGCCATTCGCTTCCCATTACCACCCACTTAATGGGAGCAGCATCGCTATGATTCACATGTATTGCATGTGTGTATGTGGGAGGGGCTGAGAATGCTGCGGGAAATGGTGTGTATTTGTCTTCACCCCCAGCACCCATCCACTACCACGTTCTATCCTGTCAAAGACGATCACCATCATGAAGCTGTAGCCTGTTCCTCACACCAAATCATCTCATAATGACTCTACAGCCTCCTACACTCACACACTACTGCAGCTAATTGGTGCCGACAGTCTGATGCCTGTGTGCAAGTACCAGATGGAGGTGAAAAGCATTGGAGGGAACCAAAAAACAGAAAAGGAAAATGAAAAAGGACAAAAGAGAGACAGATGTGGATCATTAGGGTTCAGAAAAGATCTTCACAGTCCTGTCTCCAGAACAAGTGCCTGACACTAATCCAATAAAGCGCTTTTCTGTGTGAGCCTCCATTATTGACTTGGGCATGACCGCACATACATGTAGAATAGGGCTCCTTTAGCATACACGTCTCATTCGATCCCCAACATCATTTATCATCCTAAATCACAGTCTACAGTTCATTTTCTCTTTATATATATATATATATATATATATATATATATATATATATATATATATATATCTCTTCATATCTTCCCACCCACCCAACCTCCCGCTTTGCATCGCATTCCGTCACTGTGACATCTGTGAAGCAGTAAAGGTCACATACGACGCATCTCAAAGGTTTAGGAAGTCATAATTATAGGGCAGCTTACAAAGGCCACCTATGTCCCAACATCCTGCTTACCAGGCAAACATCATTGCATGTACATCAGAACAATTTCATTAAGCTTATATTTAAAGGTTTATTTTGGAATGGGGAAGTAAAACTGAAAACAAGGAAATTAAATATACAGCATTATTTTGCATTAAAATGAAACACAGTAACATTGTTTTGTCATATACTGTATTATTTATTTGTCACCTGCCAATGCCACGTATTGAAAAGCTCAGATGCTCTTCACTTAGGGATTAATAGTTGTGATGACACTAATACTTGTGGTGACTTGTGTTTCCTAAAACTAAAGGCTGGAATACACTACACAATTTTTGCCCTGATTTTCTGCTGATTTACAGTCTGGAGAAATTGATGCTAGTTGCTGAAAGTCAGAGCCAGTCTGCAGATCTGAGTTGACAGATTTCATAGAAATTTGTGTAGTGTATGATGGTCACAGACTCTTATTGTTTTAGCTTAAGACTAGTCTAAGGATTTGAACCACGTTTGATATTTTGAGCAAATTTTTGAACGCATTGTTTTTCGCCAAAATGCTTACGTTTGACCGCGAGTTTGTTGTGATCAGAACAACTTTAAAGTCTGGTGGTGTTTGATCTTCAATTGTTTTAAGGCTCCGATATTCTTCAAATTAAGTTAATTTTTTGTTTGGGGGCAAAAAGTAGTTAAAAAAGGCCGTTCAACCCCCTTTTTATATTTTATGTAGTGTCATGAATTACTTTTGATGGAAACAAAAGTTTATTATATGTTTGTTTGGCATTTTTTATTTATTGTATACCCTTTAAATTAGCTTATTGATAGAACAACAGCAGCAGCAGCAGTATGGTGTAACATTTATTTGAAACATGTATTTGGTACTTGCTACTTTATATCTTTACGCTTTCCTTTCATTCTTTTCATGGCTTTGGAAAGCTTCACACGGATATTTGTCTGTGTCGTCGACACCAAGCTTCATTGCAATTTCTTTCTAGGAATCAAATGCTTTCTCTAAATCTTTAAAATCTGTCCGTGAGCAATCGTACAGGTGCGGATATATTTGTGCAGCTCAACTATTTGACACTCAAATATACAGTGTATTCATGTTGTTAGTGACTAGGGGATTTGTTCTCTTGCCTGACCTCCACTGAATGAGAGACTATAGTACCTGAGAAAAAAAAAAATTGCACGTCAAAGAAGGTGGAGTTTCAGAACAGCTCAAAGGTGTTTAGGAGCCAACACAAGGTCCCCCAGAAATGTTCTTACCAGTTCATTCTTTGATTTTTTTTTGTAGTATATTGGGGCCTTTATGATCAGTTTTTCCTCTGACATATTGGGTCCGCGTCCGTTCTTATGCCAAAAATAGGGTAATTTCAAAAGGTGGCCAATGAATCGGTAGGTAAATAAATACAAGAAAGAAGCCCAACTTCAATTCAGTGTGTAAACATTTCAATGATGTCAACAATGTCAGCTACATTTTCAAGGCTAAATATTCTATCAATGTTGATGGAGATTTTTTTTTTCTCACAAAAATGTTCACAAATAAATGAAAACATGTATTATGTCTAAGGGTGCAGTAGTTGCCAATTTAACTGCAGAAAATGAAGAATAAAAGACAATGTGATAACAGGAATTCAACAGCTGCATTATTTTAGCTGCTATAATAACTGCTGTTATAGTTTTTTTACTTTTAAAAATGTTTTTATTTTTAGATTTTCTATTGTCATTTTAATTTTGATTAACGTTTTAGTAATTTAGTTGTGCTTTTGTCATTTTATTTTTTATCGTTTTGATTAATTCCCATTTTAAGCTATTTTAATACATCAACTTAAACTTAATTCAAATGAAAAATGTTGCTTTGGCAACTGAAATGAAATAAGGTTAACTTTTTATTAGAGTTGTTCCGATTCCAATACTAGTATCAGAAATATCTCCGATACCACAACAAATTCTGGCATCGGCGAGTACATGAACCCATATACCGATCCGATAACATTTTCTTAAACAAGACCTAGGTATGACCGCTAGCTTTGCCTAACCGCTGCACGGTTCTTCTTCACTGCTCAGAATGCATTGCAAACACAGGAAGTTGTGCTGTGTTTCCACAAGCAACCCCTGTTAAAAGCAGCGAAGAAGAAATTAAAATGTGTTAGCAGTATGTCCGCTGTTTAGCAGTATTTCAGACTGGACCAACCAGACAGTAAAATGGTGACTAGGGATGCCACAAGTACTGGCACTTCACTACCAAGTCGGTGCTGAAAATTAAAAAAATGTGATGATACCCGGGTCTCTGTAGTACCGGTAACATAGTAAGTTACAGACTTACTATGTATATTCGGTACCCGCAGCTGCATTTAGTCCCTTCCATGTTAGTCTAAGCGCACGGGTCTCCAGACTGTAGCCAAATATATACTAGTGTCTGTGAATATTAAACTGCAAAATACTATTTAAATATTACTCCTGCAAATTCTACATCTCTGTGGGGGACAGGTGCAGATGCGCAGGAGCTCGCTGTTTTGTAGTCTCTGCCGTGTTACTATATGAGGACACGAACGCATAAATCGTCACTTCATGAGAATTTACCGTCTCATTTGAGAAAACTGTCATATAAACACAGACACTAAAAGATCTTCATGGCAAACCATCAAAATAAATGTATATTAAGCTACTGTTGTAGCCTACAGTAGATTTAGCTATGTCTATGTAGTAATAATAATACGTCTCTATTAATAATAATAATAATAATAATTATGCCTAGACGTTTGCTTGTTTTTTACTTGTTTTGTTGTAAAGAGATTATCTGATTAATATATAATTTTTTTCCCCTAGACTTATTTGTTGCAGTTTTTTATACAGTTATATTCTAAAACTAAAATACCTTTTTGAGTTTGCGGTGTTAGATTTTTGGATGCATTTGAAGTTCTTTTTCCCTTAAGAAAATAAATAATATTACTGTCAAATTCAAGTCAGATAATAAAAATACTGTAATAAATACAGTAGTTCATTATGTATTTGTTCATGCTTTATTAAGGGATAAGTCTGAAGCACTCCATAAAATAATTCTAGCAATTTACACAGGGCTAGTAGTATATACAGCTGTATATACAGATACACACCCAGGTATCGGATCAGTACTTGTTATCGGCCGATACCATGAGCCCAGGTATCGGAATCGGTTTCTGGAAGAGAAAAGGGGTATCGGAACATCTCTACTTTTTATTATATTTTATTACGGCAAATGTATATTTTATTTCAAGTAAATCTTTTAGGGTTTTCGTTTCAGCTACTATAATAACCATGATCCCAAAAAGCATAATAGCCTGACTGATTGGGCATCAAGTGAAAAACTCCATCCTGCTTAAAACTCACATCCTTTGAAGCTCTTTGATGTGAAACCACTATAACAGCTTGAAGTGACATTTTCCAAAATGACATGAGAAAGAGATCAGAGAAAACAGATTAAACAGTGCAAGGAAGGGCTCTTGTTTGGTCAGATAAGGTAGCTTTGAATATAAAGGCAAAGCTCCTGAGATGCAGCTCAGAATCTTAGGTCAATTTCACATAGCTTATTAATCATTTATGCTATGTGAGATTCAACTGTCAGTGTCATCCCTGCCATCAGTGGGATGCTTTTGGAAAGGGGAAATTTGTATTGTTAATATTTAATAGGATCCTACAGGAACTAATATTCAATTTGGCACCATGTGTGTGCATAGACTCTCTGTGTTGCATGTGTATTGACGTTAGAAACTCAAGGCTATTTTCAGATTCTGAAATGCATAAGAATTTAGCATATTATGCATGAATTATCCCAGAAATCACAGCCAGTGTTTGGTTGTATTGGAGTGCGTGCATGTAATGCCACCTCTAAACACAACAAAAATGGGCCTCACACAGTGATATGATAAACTCACCGAAGTCTACGAATGCAGATTGGCCCACATGCTTCGCATTCTCCGGTGCCTTTACAGACAGGGTTTGGGTGAAGTTCCCATCCTAATGAACAGAAAGATTTAACAGGATTAAAACACACACACTTTCATTTCATATAAAAAGTACATTTCCTTTCATGCAGGGCTTACAGCTGTAGAAAAGAAATCCTGTCCTTGGGCAGCAGAAAAAATGCATTTAATTTCTAAAGTGTCAGTGGAGCTGTCAGAACAGAGCTAATAATTCAGTGCATCAGCCGCTGTGGGCATGAATGAGAGGGAGCCAGTGCTGACATGGGTTAGGGATCATTCTGTGCGTCTGTACTTCTTGATGGACATTACGAGACAATGCAGCAAAACAAAACAAATGTGTGGTCTGACCAGCTGAATTTAAAGGGGAAGCTTCAATCTGATTGACAGGGCATGAGGCAGTGGGGCAGAGAGAGCAGAAGGTAACTGATGGCAGATGTGCGGTGTAGGTGTGGACTGAAGGCAATTGGCAAGTAGGCAGCAGGGGTCACAGAATGACAGCTGATTGGAGTTTGGAGAGGTCAGAGGGCAGGGTAAGGCTACTGTGCACATTGATTAGCCCATGTAAGCCAGAGCACAGCATGGCACTGGTGATCAAAGCACATCTTGGAAACTTACTAATACAGGAGCTTCAGAAAAGCCTGGGAGACTCAGGCATCCACACAAAAAATGCTATACAGTGCACTGACTGTCCACTACAATAACATGAAGCAGACAGCAGAGAGACACATCCAATTCACAAGGACCAGATCAAAGCCACATTACTACTGAACGATGAGTCATTTGTTATGTCCAATGCTCACTACAGGTCTTACAAGGTATGGATAGAGAAGACAGGTAGAAGAATATGTCAGAATGAATGAGAATGAACTGAAACAAAACTGAAGGATGTCAACAGAACAAAGAGATGGTGAGACAGAGCTATATTGGTTTTTATATCACCATCAGAAGGCTGCAGCCTTATTTTAAACTTTTGTAAATGATTTCCCATATTAATCTACACTTCATACACCACAAAGCAACAAAAGTGTTTTTGCAAAGATGTTTTCCATGCGTCTTAACTGAGAGAAGTACTGAATCTGGCCATACCGCGGACCCACTTTATATTAAGTGGCCTTAACTACTATGTACTTACATTTTAATTAATAATTTAGTACAATGTACTTATTGTGTACATACATGTTATTACATTGTAATTATTTAAAAAAACATGTAATTACATCTGTATTTAATTTGAGTAATTACATTTATAATTACACTGTTGACCCATACTTTACACCTTAACCCACCCTTGAAATTACCCATACCTCCAACCCTCTCCCTAACCTTACCCCTATCCCACCTCAATAGCAGCAAAAGTGTTTTACAATACAATATGAACACAATAAGTACATTGTACTTATTTTTTTATGTAAGTACATAGTAGTTAAGGCCACCTAATATAAAGTGGGACCCATACGGCTATAAAGCCCAGACTGGTCGACTGTTGCAGTGAAGTTTCTCACAATCTCCATATACAGTATGATCATGAAGCTCAATAAGAGTGACCATCAACTTATAGGTCACCAATGCTCTTCTCCTCCGATTGCTTAGTTTAGTCAGGAAGCCAGTGTCCTGGTTGTTCAAAACTTCTTCAATTAAGGATTATAGAGACCACGTGCTCCTGTCAACTTTTAATGCAGCATACATTGTTTTGTAGTATTGCCCCAGATCTGTGTCTCAACACGATCCCTTGACCTCATGGCTTGGTTTTTGCACCGATATGATTTTAAGCTGTTAGACCTTATTTAGACAAGGTGTGTGCCTTTCCATAATGCCCAATCAATTGAATTTGCCACAGGTGAACCCCAGTTGAAGTACAGAAACAACTCCAGAACATCCAGCAAAACTAATGGAATTAACTGAAGATAAATTTCAAGTGGTTTTTAAGGTTCATTTATTTTTTTATAAATAGGCAAAGCTGTCACAAATCAGTTTTTTTTATTTGTAATTAAGGTATTTGAAGTGAATACTGATGTGGAAATAAAGCCATTTAAAGCAGTTTAACAAAAGCTGCAAAAATGTGGGAAAAATATATACACAATTTAAATGACTAAATTAAGTATTTCAGTAGAAAGCTGGTCTCCAACTGAGTTCCAGTGTATTTTCTCCAACACTTCACAAGAACACACCCCCCCCCCTACTCCCACCAACCTGTAACTGACCATAAAATGCTTCATTACCTCCAGTACCATCTGAAGCTCAGTCAGCACAAAACACCTCGGTCTAATCACTTCAGCTCTGCCAGATGCATCATATCGGTCAGCTTTTTAAGTCGTTCAAACCAAGATGGCAGGGTGGTAATTGGGCTCATTATATGTGATGACACTTTGCATTACATGTGATGACACTTTGGATCACATTTTCAGAGGGGAATAGGAAAAAATAGGGTCTCTGCTTACTTCTAATATATATATATTTTTTAAATAATACAATTCTAGCTTTTGTAAAGAAACAACCTGGATCACATGAAACATTGAGGACAGCTGTGGCACATTTATAATATGTAAAATAGTCAATTTTGTTGTGAATATTACATATTCACAAAAATGCATTCATAAAAAAAGACTATGTGTGTTATTAGTCTTTTTGTAGTGGCACTTGATAAATGGAGCTGGTTTATGCGGCCTGAGGGTTTGTTCATAATTCTCATGCACAAAACTCAAATGTATCCTTCTTTCTGAGTGGACAGTGTTTATCCATCTCCTTGGAAAACTCCCTTGAGCCTTCGCTCTGAAACTGCAGGCACGCATCTGGCGGTCATGTATTCTATCGATTGGTGCATGATTGCGGGAGGCAGTTCAACTGTAATGTTATTGTGGCTTAGTTAAAGATAATGGTGACTTGACTTGCTCACCCTAATCTTCTTAGAGTAGAATGAGGCTGTGTTGAGTCACAGGGTCTGTCTCATTGAATTGATTGAACACTGATGTTAATAGGAAGGGGCTGCAACTGTGGCATGTTGGCTTCAGGGGCTTGTGAGTAACTGTATGTTTAGCTGGAGAATGTGTTCTGTGTTCCACAGAATAAAGTCAGTCAGTTTTGGAAAAACATAAGAGTGGGTAAATCATAACAGAACTCTAATTTTTGGGTGAACTATCCTGAGATATAAGGATACTTGACATTTTTCTGCTTTAGATCACCCTTCCAAACATATGACAGCTAACCTGTTTTCAAATCATGCACAAATATTTTCATATTTTTATCCAAGTTTCTGTTGGCCTGGGCCGGAATTTAGATTATCTTATAGACAGGAAATGGTTTAAAGTTATAATAACATTCTCTGAGGGCTGTTGGACTGAGGGGTTTTGCTAACGCTTACTAAATGCTAAACCTTGCTGTTTGATGATCATTAGCAAACAGAAAGCCTTCTGTTATAATAGGCGCTATGCATTCTAAAGGATTTATGGAGTGAATAGCGTTAATTGTTGCTTTTCAACAAAAGAAATCTCTTGCTGCTTCGCCATAACCATGTTAAATCCCTGATTAACAAGAAGAGCAGAGAGGAAACTTCACAGTAAATAAATAGAGAAGAACAGAATACATCAGCCTCCCTCTGGCCTCATTACATGTTATGTGTGTATTTTACGTTTATTGTATGCAGAACACACAGGCATAGTAAAGCTGCACAATAATAGTTAAGGTGATAATCACAATTATTTTGCTCAAAAATTAAAAACTTGATTATTAAATAAAGGTTTTTCTCATGTGAGATTTTTAATAATCAAAATTATTCCACTTTTAAGTAAACAAATTTATTTGACCTCATCTACAGTAGTTTCCTGACTTATGTTCATATATCATATAGATTAAAGCAGCACTATATAACTTTTGGCGCTCTAGCAATGAATAAATAGAACTGCATGCATCCCGTGGAATAACATAATCACATCTCCAAGTTTATGTCTATGACGATACATGTATGCATGTGTTACTCCACAACGACCAACCAAGCTAAAATAGTCCAAACATAAGCACTTATACTTGTAACGTAGTGATTTGGGATAGGACAAAAAACACGGTTTTTAAGATGAATTCATGATGTACTCGCTCATTATATACATTTAGCATATTTTGAACACAGAAAAAGATACATAGTGCTGCTTTAACACATTTTATACTTTATGAAAACTGATAAAACCTTAAGAAGCTTCTCTCAAAAGCTAAACCAGTGAAATTCCTAACATTAATTTAAATAATTCCAAATGAATTAGAATGTTTTTTTCTATCAAAACAACAAAAACAAAAATGTATGGCTGCTGAGTACATTCACCTGTGCAACAATATAATAACAAAAAATTATTATTACTGCTGAGCAAATTTTCTTGCAGATGATGTCGCAGCAAAAAGCACAAGCAACATTTTGAAGGAACTCAGAGTGATTGTATTGCACATTAATTTGAAAATGTTGCTTGTCTGTATTTTTAGATTTTTGTTTGGTTTTATTACAGCAAAAAGAGAGCGCATGGTTGCCAGGTTGGGCAGATTGCATTATCATAAGAGAAAAGCTGATTGATTATGACTGTGGGATCTAAACTAATGGTCTATAGCAAGCCCAAGCTTGAAAGTTTGTGGAGGCTTGTAAACCAATGCAAGATAAAGGAAATGTCAAATGAATAAAAAAAAAAAAAAAGGTGTAAATAACCAGCTGTCCAATATTGCAGACGATTATGGTTAATAAAAAAAAAAAAAAAAAAAAAATTATATATATATATATATATATATATATATATATATATATATATATATATATATATATATATATATACATATATATATATAAAATAAAAAAAATGTGATCTTGTTTTAAACACAATTAATTGTGTAACACTATATAGTGATATTTGTTGACGACAGAGTCAGTCATATAGAAGCACACATTAAAAAGGAAAGAGATTTCTCAAAAGGATCACATGAATATTAACATGATTATTACATTTTAGAAATGTTACATTTTACATAATATACCATTTTATTGAAAGCAACATTCTGTACATGGCATTCAATGTACACATTTTTCTGTACTTGCTTTCCCTGGAAATCAAACCCATGACCTTGTTGTTTGCGAGCTCTATGCTTCAATATTTGAGCTACAGGGAAGCTGAGATGTATGCTGGAACAAAAAGAAGAACTTCAGCTATCATGAATGCTGACAGGAGTACACAATGTAACTATCTACTCCATATTCATCCACAGCGGTCTGAAGCCCTCTGGTAGTATATACACACACACACACACATATACATATATATAGTAAAGAGGGCACATAAAGATGGTCTGATTGTGGCTTTGGGTTGTAAATACAGGCTGTGGGTTGACTGTGTGGCTCCTGTGCGACTGACACATAGCGTGTTTAAGTGCCACAGTACACTGAATGAGTTTTGGAGCGGCAGCCATGACTGGGATCATCAGGGATTTACATGTGAGCAAGCACAATGTGTAAGGATGCATTAATGTTACAAGGGCAGCCATAATTACATAGTCATGGTGTTTCCATCAAACGGTGGGCTAACTCTGTAACCTGAGCTGAGGGAAAAACAAATAATGCACTGAGCTAAAGAATCAGAGGGCTGATTTTTTAAGGCTCGTTTGTTTGGTCGGGCGGCTCCGTCTAGCTGCTAAAATGACTGATGGCGTCTCGTATTACAGTAATGACTTTGCATGCAGTCTACAGCTGAAGCTTTTCAATTTAAACAAACACTGGAGCTGCTGTGTGCGCGTGTGTGTATAATCAGAGCCGGGAAGAAGTGTTTAAGGAGAGTGCGAGGAAAGTAATTAAAAGGAGGGTGCTACAGGAAGCACAGGGCACTGGCCTGTGACCAAAGACTGTTAACTCAAAAACCTCACAGTAAATAGGGGCAGGATTATCGCGGTTTTACTGGAAGACACTTCTCTGTGAGGTGCGCACACGAGTATGATTCTGAGGGGTGGTGTTTGTTTGTTTGTGTGTGTAAGAGTCAGTAATCACAAGACTAGTCACCAGTCGGCTGTGTTTTTTATTGGGATCCTTTAATCCTCTTTCAAGGAATATGAACTAATCCGGCTGCTGCCTCAGATGTGTATTAGTAATTGCCCATCACTCCCCATCTTTTAATCATCCACCCACTTTTCTCCTCCTTTTCTTTATTTCCACTCTGCCTGTCTGTCTTCACAGCATGTCATTTTATCCATCCCTGCACTTCTGTCACCAGCGTCTTGCTCTCAGAATGAAATGATGAGGCGCCCTGCTGGAGGAGGAGAGGTGATCTAACCCGACTCCCTCCCTCTAGAACTGTGGAGCACCATCAGCAGCGGCGCGCCACGAACTCATGCGACGCTGGAACAGAATAGAGGGCAGTGGAAATGCTTCTGGAAAAGCTGCGGTGCTTCAAGGAGAAGCAGCACTGACCTTTTACAGTCAGCTTGGGTCATTGCAGCACATTGTAATCCTCTTTCTCTCTTGCTCGCTTGCTATGTTCCACTATTTATCATCTGCTATTTTTGTAGTTTCCCACCTGCTCAGAGATGCTTTTTTATGAAAGTCTAGCTCAACTTCCTTCACTTTTTCACCTCTGATTTTTCTAGGTTTTCTCCACTTTAAGTCTTTCCATCCATCTTTCTATGCCTCTGTTTTCTAACTCTAGTTTGACCTCTGGCTTTGTGTTCTTCCGTCTCTCACATTAAAACCTACTCTTGCTGTATAATGGAGCTGTGACCTAGAAGTTAGCAGCAGCAGGACGAAAGCATATGTGATGGTACATAGCTCACTACTTTATTATATACACTACTGTTCAAAAGTTTGGGCAGTAGTATTCTTTTTTATAAAGAAATTCCAACTCTTATTCGACAAGGACGTTTTAAAATTCATCAAAAGTGACAGTAAAGACATTTTAAATTGTCATAAAAGCATACATCTAAAATAATAATAAAAAAGTGATGTTCGCTTGATCTTATCATCAAAGAATCCTGAAAAAAGTATCACAATTTGCACACAAATATTAATCAGCACAATGGTTTTAAACACTGATAATGAAAATTAAAATGCATTTCAATGCAAAACCAGTGTCGTTTAAATCAACCAACCCACAAAGTTCAACTAAGCACTAAATGTGTTGAAATACCGCTGTCTCTATTTAAAAATAATAACAATAACTTCAATTATTGTATAAGAAATCCTTGTGTTAATTTTCTATTGATCATTGCAGATATTAATCGCGTGATGGTAAGGAACACTAGGTGCATGCTGTATAGTCGAACACACTTTCAGTGTTTTAAAGAGCTGATTCAGGTGTCAGGAATGCTGCGATGGAGTGACACGGTCTCAGCAAAGTGTGACAGATTCGAAAAAGTCCAAGTGCTGCATCCTCCAGAAGAGGACTTAGATCCGACCCACAACATGTGCATTTGCCATGCAAACTGCTCATTTGTTTTGCCGTGTTTCCTGATTCATAGAATTCTTTAGTGGATCTTTGCTAATACAACACTGACAGCTCATGCAAATAAATGACTGCAAGCAGTGGGAATTGCCTCCTCAATGTTAATACTCTAGTGTTAAAGATTAAAGTGCAGGAAGCAATACTCTAATCTACCTTATTGATCCAGGTCTCATATCCATCCATGGTGGTGAGGAACAAATCTGTGAGAAAACAAAGAGAGATAAAGAGAAAGAGATCATTAGTTATTTCACAAAATGACCAGACCTCCTTGCTTTGCCAGTGCGGTTCTGATTTAAGCAAGCTAGTAAGTGTGAGAGCCATCATCAACAGGTGGAAGTATAGATCCCTGTGACAGAAAGAGAAATGGACCAATGCCATCGTGCTGGCAGCAGCTGCTCCTCGTTCATCCTGCAGAACGGTATTGCACAGTAAGAGACTTTGCCGGTGTCCTGACATTTTATCCAACCCGTCACATTTTTCTACCAGGGTTTACTGCGCATGCGCACATCAATATTGCATCCTTTTTCTCATGCTGAACAATAATATTTAATGTATCTGCATTAGTGTAAGGGTAGGTTTAAGGTTGTGGTAGGTGTAAACATTAATAAACCGAAACTTTACAGTGGCATTTTTCATTGTCAAACTGTACTACCGACTGTTTTAATAAGAGGTAGCACAATATGACAGGATAGGACAAATCGACAGAACAACGGACCTTAATTAAGCAAACAAACCTGGAATTGAGGAAGCAAGCAGCAATCTGATTATCGCAACAAACCTTTGATGGAAGCATACTGACAAAAGCACAGTTGAACCAGTCGAATCAAATACACGTGTGAAACGATAACCCATATGCTCAGTATATTGACATATTAAACAGAAGCCCAGCTGTGAAACTGAACCTTAGCTCAATATAAGCCGTGCGTCACCTCCAATTAGTCTTTGAAATGCTGACATTTTCAGATGCTCAATATATCGATGGTGTTCCCTACATCACCATTACGACCCGCGTGATTTCATCTGCTGTGTGTCCTTCTCTCAATAACTGAACACACCACGGGTATTATCAAGCATGATTCTCCTGACAGAGTCCGATATGGAGTTATTACACTGATTGGCACAGACGAGTGGTGTAACTTTCTCTTGCTGTCCATGTTTTTCATTCTTTTGTGTGATGATGGCTTCATTCTAGAGGCCTGGACATGTTATGGAGATAAAGTAAGAGGCATGTACCAGCCCGGTGTTATTTTTTGTAAGACTTGCACTACTTTCAAATGCAGAAGTCATTGCTTCAGGTGTGTGAGAGTGACAAAACGCAAGAAGAAGAGAGTCGTATCACGGAGAACATTTTCTTTACTCTTTTAAAACAAACACACGTAACCTTGTATGTAAATATACTCTAAAACAAGTCTGTCTGCACTGAAATCTAAATATTTGGGAAGCAGTACAGTCACAGCCTATAAGCACATATTTGATGTTTCATTCATTTTTGATCCAATGATATTTCAGCGCGGCCACAGCTACATGGCACATCACTTTTAAGATGTCCTGGTTCCCGAAAGTAATTTCCAATTCATTTTCCACATGGGAAAAAGCATCAATAAATAGTTGTAATCCATGAAGAAAACCACCCACTCAAAAATCCACAACATTATGTAAATGTCTGATTATACAGTATATACGTATACTGGTTAGTCAGTCAAAGATACCAAGATGATTTATTCATAATACTATGAATGAGATAAACAACTGGTAAATTCCATGGAATCGCTTGAAGAACCTTTAGAAGCACCTTTGTTTTTAAGAGAGTATGTCTTCAAGATACTGTAGAAAGAACAGCCTTTACAGCTCACAGAAAGGATGGAAATGGTGATGAAAAACTAAAATAAAACTTGAACCTGATAAATATTGTAAGTGGACCATAGAGAAATCAAATGAATTGCTACAGAGGAGCAGAATTGTTCACCACCAAAATGAAACCTCTGTTCTCATTTACTTGGCCTCACAGCATTCAAAACCAGCATGACTGAAAACAAAAGAACATTGAGAAATGTTCATTGAGAGGTTTTTTTGTTCATTCAAATGGAAGTCAGCAGTTGGTTACACACATTCTTTCAAATATCTTCTTTTAAGTTCTGAAGATTAAGGAAAGTCGTGCAGGTGGGCGGGTGGAGGTTATGAAAAGTCAAAGTCAGTGTTATGAGGTGGGCCATGACAGATGTTTGAAGCGATTAGGGCATCTGTGCTAGTGCTGACCTTTGAGGAGAAATAAAGAGCAGATACTGAACTCAAGAGCTTGTGCTTTGGCTGTAAACCTTTGTCCTCTGGCTCTCATTTTGTCCTTTTGAAAAAACATTTTCTTCTCCCTATCTCACTCCTCCAGGTCTCACTCATTCCATCTTTTATCCCTCTCTTTCTTGGTGAAGTGGTGTTCCCTGTGGGAGTGGAGAGCTCACTGCCAGTGGCTGATGAGGAGCGGAATAAACAGTTTCATTAATCAGACTTAGAGCAGTGCCACTGGTACAGTCGGCTGATTACACTCAGGTCTGCGCGCACACACACACCTGGCGCACACACACACAACGTACACTGTCATACACCAGCACCTTTAGACAGACGGTGAGTTCACTTCAGAGAATTTCTGCTGATGTGTAAAAATAGCGCCTTTCATTCTTAGTGTCTACTACAAAGGATAGAGCTTCTAACATGTTCAGCAGTTTGTCAAGTGAAATGTTAGCATGACTCTGAAAAAAGGCCATCTTCCGAAATGCCATTTTCAAATCACAATTTTTACAATATGGTTTGAGTTAAAACAAGCAGAAACTACAGCAAATCTAGCGTTGGATCATTTTTACTCTGAATTTAGACAGAATGGATTTTTATTTTCAGTATTTTACATTTCCTTTTAACCGCTAGCATTCATCAATTGAATATAATAAATAATTTTAGTGAGACACAAAAAAAATCATCTTACTCAACAATCAGCAGTGGGTGAACTTAATAGGTGTGTCAGCTAAAAAGGAGTGAAATGATTTTAAAAGCAATATAAGGAATAACAAAATAACTAGTATTATTTCTACAAACTTAAGGCACCTTTATATATAAATAATGGCAGTGCTAGACCTACTGAATGTGTGCAGCAAAATACTTCACTCTCACCGAGGCTTTTGAAATGTCAAATCACTTCTTTTTTTTTAATCAAACACATGCTATTTTCTCAAGGCCAGTTTCAACCAATTTGACCAATTTAAATTGCTTTCATGCTGAAAAGTTAACAAGTAAGATGGCCTTATGTGGCACTTGGTGATCACCGTCTGATTAAGATGAGCCCCTTTCACACTGCACGTTGGACCCATAAAATTGCCGGAACATTGCAGGATTGCCTTCTGTGTGAACACAAACTCGTCCTGGGACAGATTCCGGGACTGATCCCGTGTTGGGGACCTAGTAACATTGCCAGGTCCAGTCCCAGAATGAGCTCTGTGTGAACAAAAGTCAGAACTAATGCTGTAAAGAGTGTGTCGTAGTGATGACACACGTTATCATGCAATTCTTTTACCGGGTGTTTTGAAGGCAGAACAACGGTTTGCAAAATAAAAATATGTGCAAACTGTAATGAAGCAGAGATCAGGTAGTTCCTCACTATCTGCGATGAAGCTGAGATCGTTCGCCAGTTTAAATGAAAGTTAATGAATCAAACGTTTTCTACTCATCCTGATGTCAGATGTCTTTATGGGACCTTTACAGGTAGTGTTTGAATGCACGCACATATTCCGGGAAATCACTGGCAGTGTGAATGAACCAAAATCTAACGAAGAATTGCCGGGACACGTTACTCGTGTATTATCTGGAAACTCTGTGTTAAAGGGGCTTTAGAGTCTAAAGCAGACAGCTCCAGTCTGAATGATTTGCTGCTTTACCAGTTCAAATGAAAACTAAGTTTCATTTACAAGGCAGCAAGCTGCTACAACTGACACCTCCAAACAAGATCTAGTTGCTAAGGTTTGTAGCATTAAATCTTTGAAAGACATTCAAGAGATTTGTTCAAGCTAATCCGAGAAGCAAGTAAACAAGAAATTTTCAAACGCAGATTATTCAGCTTGATTTTCAGAGGTTTGACCATGAAAAAACTATCCATGTAGCTTCTGGTCATTTGATTTTCTGCTTAAAAATAAATAAATTTTTCATTTTTTTTTTATATACATGAAAAAGATTTTTATTTTCCTCTGGATCATTCATCCAGTCTTCCACATAAGCTAGTTCGCTAGTTTGGGGAAAGGCAAACTATAAAATGTGTATGAGTTCATGTAAAAATAATATATTAACTAATGTAAGTAAGAATAAATGATTTATTTGTCAGAAATGATAACCTCTGCTGAATCAAAAAGCACATCACATTGCATTCTTCTTCAGGGGTAAATCCAAGGTTTACTCCTCTGTGTGAATTATTCCAAAATTTTCACAAATCCTGCTTCGTTTATGGAAGATGATGGGGGCAGAGATCGCAGAAAGCACACCCTGTTTGTTTTCTTTATATACAAAAGCACAATTTTTTGTTGTTATTATGGGTGTACACAAATAGAAGTAGACCCCTTACAGTTTTGAATAATGCATTATTCGAATGACAAAAAATGACAAAGACGTTTCCACTGTTCACAGTGAATCCTTTCAGGAAACCTCCACCGACCCGAGATGTGCAGTGTTGTTGTGTTCTATACAAGATGTACATTTATACATGTTATTGTGACTAATTTGCAGTGGTCCATCAGATAAACTCTTATTTCGCAGTACGTGACAGGGAGTACAGATGACAGGAAATCATATGATCAGAAGTTGTACATACCCTGTTACTATTTATATATATTTGTGGCTAAATTAAATCTAATTAAACATCAAATTAAACATCCACTGCCGGTTTTCAAGAGTTCATTTAGTTTAACTCCCTGAAAAAGCAGCAATGATGAAGCAGTCATGGGTGGGTAGGAAATCTCTGGAAACCACAGGAAAGAAACGCTTGGCTAGCTGTTGAACATGCATGCTGTGTTTACGTGCCTCCATCCTTGTGGCCAATCTGCACAGAATCAGCAGAAACTACCATCTTTTCAGACACAAATGTCCAATTTAATTGTTTAATCAAAAGCGGTGGAGAACATAACAGGGAGTGACAGAGAGTAATGTGACTCTCGGACAATTAATCAAATTTATTTGATTATACATGTTGCAGTAATGTACGAAAATATTCCTCGATTAGCGCTCGGATTCAGTTCATGCTCTGGTTTCCTCCACTAACAGCATGCAGTCCTCTCTGTTGCTATGCAATCTCACTTTCCCAGCATCCCAGCATATGACATCTTCTGCATATTATTTGTTGTTTTTCTTTTTACATCACCTCCATTAAGGCATTAATATTTGAAAGGGCCGTCAGAATTAAATAATCGAGGAGCAACTTTAGATTATGTGTCATGAAGTGAGATTGAGGGGAGGAAAATTCACAAACATTGGCTGCTAACAAAAGATGATTTCGTTTCTAGTGAAAATTTGCATGCGATAAACATAAAAATATAGCCAAAAGACGAGCTGAAGTTTAATTTGTTTAACCTCTGGAATGGAAAATGGTAAAGAGTCACTTTGGACCACAAACCACAACTGTCACAAACACCACTGCATAAAGGAACAGTTATTGTTCAGGCTATATAAAGCTTATCTTACAAGCTACAACTAACTAACTAACTAACTAACGTGCATTGTGAATCTGAGATACGACGAGTCACAGCAGGGCTTGTGCAGTTGGAGGAGGAATTTTCTGGAGGAGGAACGGTTTTCCATTATATCTAATGACAGCATTTAAATGAGTACACAGTATGAAGCACAGCAGTGGCCCGCTCCCTTTCAGTGGAGAAATGTTGGAGAGTCACTCCACTTTCTAACTGCCTTTCCTGAGGCGTTATGGGTAACAGCAGAAACGCATGCAGAGACAGGCTCTCCGGGAAGAAGAGACAGGTTTCTCCAAAACTCTTTCAACTGCCGCTGCCCTCTTTTCCTGCACCCTCTTATTCAGAGCAAAGGGAAGGAAGAAGAGAGAGCAAAGCGAAAGTTGTCAGCGGCAGACGCGTGACAACAAGAGGAGAGTGAAAAGAAAGGAGGAAATCAGCGATAGAGCGAGCCAAAAAGAGAGATCAATAAAATCTACTCCGTTCCTCTGAGACCGGGTTCGCACAACATCATATTGTTTTGTAAGTTATGAAACTGAGAAGCACCGCCAAAAACAAATCCAGCGCCACAACATGCAGAAGACTTTCACTGGAGTAAGGTCACAAACAATTTCCAAATGCCTTTCTTTATTTATTTGGACAGATGCGACTGCGCAGATTTCTACCATGATATTGTATGCAGGTAGAAGCTTTTAAAAACAGACTTTAATAACCCTCTGCATTCCCATTTGTTAGTTTCAGAAAAATATTCGGAGACATGATGCATTTTGAAGGAGAACATTTTTAGGAAGGTTTTTTTTATTTATTTATTTTACTTCAATAAAAAGAAATAGCTTTCCACAACATTCTCCACAACCTAATTCCTTTACTTTCTTTCTGAATTTAATTCCTGTGTCAGCAGACGGATCCACCTCTTCACTTCTCCACACTCTCACACACAGACTAACAGAGCTTTCACTCTCTCACACATACACAGACTCATCCTCTAAAAGACATCCTCACACTTCCACACATTCATTCAATCCTTCTCTCCCTTTAATACTGTTCCATTACTGTGGACGGTTTCTAGTCGGAGCCCAAATGCTATAGCTTGAAGATAACATGTAATATCCTCCAACAGCATGATTCTCTAACAAAGAGTGAAACACAATGTTATATGCTATTACGCACCCAGAGTGCTGCTTGCTATATACACACACAAACACACATATGTGTGTGTGTATGTTTTTGTCATCTTTAATTGATTCTGGAAAGTCTAAGCACCCATTTTCCCCTTTCCTGGCTTTTTACGTGCCTGAAAGCATGAATATTTTTTAAAAGTGTGAATGTGACTTCTAGCTTCTATCACATTTGCATACACCTTTCACAATCGGTTAATACATGGATTTCCTGTCAAACTCAGTACTGATGAGAGGAAGTCATGATGGATTTAGTCTGTCAAACTTGCAGGGCTATGATGTGGGTGCAAAATTTCAGCATCAGCCCGAGACTCGAATCCTAAATTCTGTTCTCCTTCCATCCGATGTGGCGGTTTCCATGCCAACAGAGATATAAACATATCCAGCACCTTAGACCCTGAAACTACCATATAGCTCAAAAGCAGGGATGTGATGATTTGGTGTTTGGGTGCATAAGTTATTCTACAGCTGCTCTCTGTCAGTCAACCAATCAGACTAAAGCTAAAGCATTGCAAACAGTTCATGGGGCAGCTGTCACCTAATGGTTAGAGAGTTGGTCGCAGGTTCGAGTCTCGGTGCTGGCAGGAGTTGTAGGTGGGGGTGGGGGGTGAATGAACAGTGCTCTCTTCCTCCCTCAATACCCACAGCTGAAGTGCCCTTGAGCAAGGCACTGAACTCCCAGTTGCTCCCTTGGCGCTGGATCTATAGCTGCCCACTGCTCCGGGTGTGTGTTCACTTCTCACTGCTGTGTTTGTGCGCACACACACACACACACTTAAGTCATATATACTTCTTTGACAGCCAGAGCTGCTGCCAGTCACCCTGAGCGGTCTCTTTACTCCGTGAAGCACCTTAAGTGCTTCTGATCAAAATCAAATCACAAACACATCTTTTCTTCACATCATTTTGCAGGGTGAATGGACAGCTTGTTATTTTCAGAACAGTACTATTGCTGCACTATAAATTATATATACTGCTGTTTCTATTATGCAAATTGTCTGTAAATACAGATTTTGTAGTGAAGAACTCCAAGAAAACATACCTATTTGCCAATATTTGCAGTCTAAATGATTTCATTTAAATAATTGTATTTCCAAAATTCATTCAAGTCAACATTAATCTGTTAGTTGTGAAAACAACAAACTATGCTTTAAATATGTTTTAATGTTGAAAAAGTGAGATTCAATTAGATAAATGTGAATGAGAATGATCTACATTGAATCAATTAGATTTTTTTTTTTTTTTATGATAGAACTTGGTTATTGTGAATTGACACAATTAGTATATCACTACTATTAAATCTCATTTGTGTTTAATTTATGACATGCATCACATTAAGTTTATTAGGTCATTTCAAAAGCATCCAAATAGATGGAAAATGTATATGCAATTCCAATACGTAAACCCTAAATATTAGGCCTAAATATTTTTCAAAAAAGTTTTACTATTTGTAACATATGTACTACACAATATGTTATTTATTAAGTATTATATATATACATATATATATATATATATATATATATATATATATATATATCCAGGATGCTTGCATAGCCAGTGTTCAAAATGGAGGCCAGAAGCGTGTTCTGTGAAACAAAAGCACATCAGCTCTAAATGATAAAGGAGGGGAGTCCAAGGTACTGATTGGTAGTTAATTACAAAGCATTCACAACTTCTGAGCTCTCATTAGTTCCCAACAATGCTGACATGCTGCAAACCAAATGATCTTCATTATCATCGGCTCGCCTGCCGCGAGCAGCTCCCTCCGCCTCTGATGCACCATGCCGCCAGAGCGAGCGAAACCTCTGCTGTCTCCCTCTACATCTTAGTGCCCATACACGGCCTGGGCTGGTCGTTTGAGTTCTGAAAGCTGCAGTATGTTTTCACTGTACAATGATCTATTTAATTGCAAAGGGTCAAAGAAAAATGTGATGCCTCATGATGTGAATCAGTTAAGATTTAGCTACAGCTGCAACATCAAACATTCAACAAAAATCATACCACCGATGCTAGCACCAAGCTTACAAAACCTTCAGCCTGCCCTCTGTCTGAAGGCATCCATGATTCTATCTTTAATGACTTGAGGGAGTCAGTGAGCTAAGCTAGACTGTCCTTAAGTGGCAAAATGCTGACGATGAGATCAGACTATCACGACATGAGCTTGACAGGTGAATGAGACTTTGATAAAGAGGCTAACGACAGGATGGAGTGTTGTGAGAGTGACAAGACTCTAATGGTGCTTTTCCAGGGCACAATACGACACGGTTTGCACTTCCACTGCAGTTTAGTACCGGCTTTAGAGTGGGCGGGATTATTCACAAGTCATTACAGTTGCGCTGCCTCTACTGCCACAACTCCTGAAAAACGTTTTCATTCCGTGTCACCCCATCGAGCTCTTTCATCGAAAGAGAAGTCAAAGTGGAATAAAAGAACGGAATGCTGGGCAATCCACTGCTAAAACCATCAGTAACATTAAAAAAAATCTTGCCTTTCATCATTTTCCTAAAGGCCCTGACAGGTAATAATTTACAAAAGTGTAAAAATATTGTACGTTTTGAAATGGTACACAAGGCCCATTCACACCAAGTAAGATAACTATAAAGATAATGATAAAGATATAGTTCTAAAGATTGTTGTGAATATTAAAGAATAGCAAAGTCCACACCACAACTATACGATACAGACAAAGAGAAACAATATAGTTGGAATCACTTTCAAAAGGTTTTTTTTTTTCAGCTGATGAACAATATAAACATTGAAAGCCAATCAGAATCCTTCTCGCTGCAAGGAGCTTGAGAACTGAAAGCAGCAGATGACTGTGTGCTTTGAATATACAGACGATATCGTTCGCTGGTGTGGATGCTAATATTGTAATCTTTATAGTTATCATTCTTGGTGTGAACGAGGCTGAAGTCTAATTCACCAACTAACTTTAACTGTTTTAGTCTAGTAGTAAACATAACTCTTTTTAGGAACTTGAGGTCCTAGCCATAGAAACCATAATAATGATTTATATTGATATTACACTAAGTAATGAGCCTATGCAACGTAACACTTTATAATGACTTAATATATTATTATTAACTATTAAGCTCCTATATATTCCTAATTTGCCGAATGATGGAAGCGCTGGGCTGCTGCTGGGCTGCTGCTGGGCTGCTGCTGGGCTGCTGCTGGGCCCATCTGTTGCAATGGAACGCTCTACTGGCTTTCACTTCTAGTCAGTATACATTCTTTGTTTAAATCTAGTGGTTCTGTAGTGTCTCTGTGTCATAGGTTCAGTGTAGTGATGATTCTCTCTGGTCAATCAGTGATCAGCAGAGTTTACACGTCACGTTTTGGTAATATTACAGTTCACCTGGAACCTCTACCGAGGTGGTACTGAAAAAAGTACCCAGTAGAAAATGAACCATACCTAACCATACCATGCCGTACCATTCAGTGGAAAAGTGCCATAAAGAGACCTGGAAGAACAAAGTTAATTGAAACAAAATGTTGATTTTGGACTGTCATCTCAATTGAGAAGTTCTCAGGGGTTCTGTTGTTCCTCTACTTGACATTATCAGAAGAAAAAGTAATGTCACCCATCCCTGAAACAGATCAAATGACATCTCGAGCCAGGACTCACCAAACCAGGCCTGCACCATGGTAAAGGGGCTGACAAAGGGCCGATCGACAAATCTGTAATTACATTCCTGTGAAGACTTCATCTTGAATTCGGATGTCATGCTGACAAAGTCAATCCATCTTTCTGGTGGAAGGCCACAGGCTATATCCTATGAGATTAGCACAGCGTGGTCCACTATGATCAGTGAGGAGCACTATTCACTTCAAACAGGCCATGAGGTGGAAACGGATGAATAAAAGAGGCAGAGAGCATGAGAGAAAGCTGCCTTTTTCACAAGGTCAGTCCTTCACCAGAGTCATCTCTGCAAGGTGCCACAGCCACAGCCACAAGCATAGTCTCTTCCTACCTTTTAGAACACAGGGGGAAAAAAACGTAGCCCAGAAAAACAGAAAAATGTGGGATATTTCATGCATCCTGGTTCTGAATCTATCCTGACGTTTCATTTTCCAACTCAAGATGCACTTCAGAGGACATAAAGTCTCTGTATAGAAAATATATAATGAAACTCAGGGAGTGACTGAAAGGATAACAGAGATTCAAAAGGTTTTTCATGTAACCACCCAGTTTTTACCTTGTTAACAGACTCGTATGCGTCACCTACATTTTCAGATCTGCGGCGGTTCCCAGGCTGAGGATTTCTTCCCAGTTTGATGAGAGAATTGAACTATACTAAATGAATACAGAATGAAGTTAATCTCATACGAAACATTGAGCTGACAGTGAAGAAATGTAGAAGGAAAAACGTTTTTGGTGGGTCTGGGGGTTGATAGAGGGCACTGAATCCAGGGAAAAGAAAAATCGAAGTCTATTAGTAGATGCTACATAAACTAACAAATCCGCCGTGCTTCTCTAACCTTTTTTTTTTTTTTTTTTTTTAAAGCACTTCATTCATGAGAATGATGGTACTGGCAGAAAATAGAAAGATGCTATTCTAAGGGGATATAATCTTGTAAAACCATTACGAGAACAACATAGGTGGAGTGGAGGGGATTATGCCTACCCCACATATTCCTTATTCCATTTGGCTCATATTATGCTGGCAGAGAGAGCAATGGGAAAAAAACAGCCCAACGTATTACACTAACAAGCTTTGATGCTCAGGCTACTCACAGCATTTTACTTATGCTTTTGCCTGTTTTTTGATGGAATACAAAATGAAACGCCTATCCAGTCACACGACGTGCAAATTAGAGGGATGCAGAGGAATGTTTACAAATGTCACATTTTAATATTTCATAACTGGTGCAGCACATTCAACTATGACTAGGGCTGCTCCGATCACGATCGGCCGATCGTTAATGCGCATCCCGTCAGTAAAGCCGGTTTCGGAGCCCTTGTTAACTGAGAAGATGCGCAAATAAACGGTGAAAATGAAGTGGATTTGAGCATCTTCTCAGTTAACAATGGCTCTGCGTAGTAACAGCTGCTCTATGTAAAATCACGCACCTGAGGGAATTTACCGCTGATTAGAGAACTGGCTTTACTGACGAGATGCGCATAACGATCGGCCGATAAATACCTAAATACCATGCGCTATAGTATTTAACTTTTAAAAACCTTGCGCCTTATTTCACGGTTGTTGTTAATGCTGTGGTTATTTGAACAGTTTCTTTCATACATTTGGTTCAACGACATTGTTAAAACACATGTGTCATTCAATGGAACAGTGCATGCACAATGGTCTATGTTCTGCACAATGTTTCTGAATATAAATGTACATGTCTAGTCTGTGACAACGCACTAGCATTACGCAAGTAATCATAATAGTTTTAAACATGCACCCCAAGCACAAACAAAATGCCAAAAAGAAAAACAAGCATGTGGGTGGATAAAACTGGCCCTGGGGTGGCAGATAGTGAAAGACAAGAGAGTGGGAGAAAGAGAATCGAGGCGGCTCAGGCAGGTTACCGAGTCTTCTGGGATGTTGATTCATTTAAACAGACTCCTCCATTAGCTATAGCCACTAACTGAATGAAGGACAAATAAAGCCACGGCCCTTTTTAAAAATGCTTGATTAATACACACTGAACTTAATTAGGTCTGGTGGCTCAATCTTATCTGTAATTGTTACGCAAGCTTACTCTTTCCCCAAAGGAACAGATTAACATTGGCCATCAACCGTGTGGGACAACTTCAGTGACAAATCTGCTCCCTCAACTTTTATTTATCATGTAAGTGTTACAATTTAGCTCTTTGATATACTGACAACTGTCTGGAAGGCACCGTATATCAGCATGTTTACTGCTTATAAAAATGGAAGGCAGCGAGAAGACATACATACTGAAAAATAATGAGATCTCTACCCACATTGTTTCAGGCTATTTGTCAGGAAAGCTGTGCCAGGTCTGCACAAGGAGAAACACCCAGTCTTTGTGATATCCACCTGCAATGTTCCACAGATCTAGAAGACGTCTCTAGGGTGCCAAACAATGAGAATCACGCAGATGACGCCGAATCTTGATGGGTCCAAATTTAGCCCTGTTAAAGAGTGGCATCTTCCGTAAACATCTTCCTCTGCAAAAAATCTGGCTACTTTATTGAATTGTTGTCTCTTTCTGAAAGAGCATAATAAAATCCCATAGGAATCAACACAGTGAGAGGGATGGCGCACAATCACAGGCTTTTGGCCTAATGTACCCTAAATGTTCAACTGCGAGTGAGAGTCTGGAAGACTGCCGCAGATAATGATTTGATGAACTTCCCACTTTAGCAGTCCCCTAATGTGGAAAATCTGTTTCCTTTACATTGTGGGACAATTAACTCGCTGCTCATATTCAGAGAGATTCCAGGTCTAATTGGCTGCATTTTGGAGCATTGCAATACAAGGTTGCCTAGCAACCACTCAGAAGGCAGAATTGGTGTCATATTTGCGCATAATGACATTTATAATTATTTGGCAATTACTCCCTATTTTTAACGAGGTCGCACATTCGGAATCTGCGGGTTATCAAGGACATAATGAAGATGTGAAAATGTGATCTAGATGCCAGTGGCAACTCCATGTTGATTGAGAGATACAAAAATCAGAAGAAGAAAGAAAAAAGTCATGAAAATTTGCCACAGGGTCTCACTGAATGCAGGGATCTTCTGCATTTCCTTGCTATTCTCTACTCACTCCTTTGGCTACACATTAGCCTTACCCGAGTCATCAGAGCTGCTCAAGCAGGGCAGCAAGAGCCTATTAGAGACACATTTAACCGGACTTAATCATCTCACGTAATTGCTTGTTGTTTATCGTAATAGACCACCGTGCCAGATATCAGTTGCAGAGCTTGTAGATCTATAAACTGGAGTGAGATTTTGCATAGAAGTGCATGGTGAAGGCTGGACATTCCACTTTAAAGCTTAAAGGAAGCATTGTTACCTAAGTGGATGCAATTTCATGTCATCTAGCTGACGCAGCCATGCAATGGGTGTTACGATTTCACAAGTGCGACTGGAATCTGAGCTGTGATCCAGAGGTGACCCTCAGCCCGTTCATTCACTGAAAGGACATGTACGGAAACAATTCAAGTCTTGACTGAGAAGGTCACAGAAGCAATATAAATTGAGCAGGGAAAGGCCAGGAAGCTGGTAAAGACATTCAGCCCATATGAGTTCAAAAGAGGTCCTTCAAATAAGTGCTCAAGTTCATATTATTCAAACTTCAATAATGTAGACAATGTCCGTCCACATGACAACCTTATTATCAATAGGAAGCGCATATATAGATTAAATAGTTAAATAAGAATACTGGGCAGCTTCAGGTGGTTTTGCTTGAGGATCTGAATTTGCCATCTTGCATTCCATTCACACAGGTTTCCATTCAATTAAATTATATTTGTCCTAAACAATTGTTAATGTGCATAAAGACTTCACCCTGGGCTGGAAGATTGTGTACAGTGCATTTTATTGTGAAACGTTTGTCTATCTGTGGCTCTAATAAAGTCTGAATGCTTCATATAGAGAGCTATAATGTAGGTCACACTTTTTCTTTCCGTTTTGCTCTGTTGTTTTTTTTTTAAACATTGAACTTCAAACTCATCTATGCTGTTTTTTTGATCATTCCCGAAGTGAACTTTTTTAATAAACTGTTTAAGGCTGCTGCTTGAATTGAACACGACGCGTCTGGTGTGTGTGTGTGTGTGATCCCTAAAACGTCCGCAGCATTACAAGCACTTTTTATTCGACTGACATATTTTGTTATTTTGAAAAGATAATCATCAAGTGTTCTACAATAGGAGCAATTAAAGTGTACTGAATAAATACAATATCCATATGTATGTAATTTCATGCTAAGGTCTTTGCGCAGATATTTAAAAACGGCCATCTAGTTCATTTCTGTTAATTTCAACATATAACTAATTTTTCAATTTAAAAAGTTAAAAAGTTGCTTCTGTTCACATAAGTCACTGAACTATAAATTATATATTTTTTTTCCCCCCAAATGTTCTTTTTCAGACAGTATCCATTTTAAAAAAAAAAAAAGTAAAAAAAAAAAAAAAAAATCTGTATTGGCCAGTGTAGTCCAAACTGTCTGTAAAACACACTTTGGTCGACCTGTACTTCAGAAAATGTGTTAAAATAGTAAACCTTTATTCTTAATTGTAATAATATTTCACAATATTAAATTTTTCACTGTATTTTTTCAATAACGTTTTGTGAGTATAATGGATTTCTTTCTAAAACTTTTCCCATCCCAAATTTTAGAACTGCACATGGGAACATTTATTCATTCCACTTAAAAGCAGATGAAAACAACTTGATTTGCTACCCTAATTATGCACAATTATATGCATTTAGTATTGTTTTTTCCCTCAGCTATCCACAATCAAATCTGACCTGCCTCCCAAAAATTTCCATTGAAATGTAAATGAACCCACCATGTCCATAAAGATCACATTCTGAAGAAAAAAAATCCCCTTATAGAAACCACCACACAAGCCAGTGACACAGCCTTCAGATTCAGCAGAGATCTCTTTCTGAAAAGAGATCCTCTACTCACCCCAACTAATGTCTTTTTTCCCAAACCAACTCTTGCCACAGACAGCCATGACTGTAGAGTGGTGGATGATTTTGTCGTGGGTGTACTCTTTTTTCCCCCTCCTGTGCTGTTGTTAATCTGCTTTGATTTTCTCACAGCTGTAGAGGTGCAGAGAGGCTTTCTTGGTCCTGTCTGCCAATCAGACCCGACAGCACGGCCGATTGTGGCAGCAGAACAGCCTCCAGATGGTTTGGGGGTGGCAGAGATGCCAGGCTCCCACCGAGAGGGTGGGAGATAAGTGCTGTAGCAGCTCAGGGGCTTTGTTTCAGAATGGATAAATGGAGTTCATCCATACTGGTTAGTGAATTACTTTTTGACCTCTTTACCCTTTCCTGGATGAGATGCTAAAGTCACTGTGAGCCTCAACTACACTAATGGAAAGTAAGACTTGAAGGATTCTTCAAGAGAGCATTTAAATCTGTTTTCAGCCTTTAACAACACAGGATTATTACAGTCAATTTTATGTGACTGACAGGCATGCTTAACAGTAAACTCTTCACCCTTGAAAACAGCTTTGAATTCATAAACAGCTCTTAAGAGATCATTTGATTTAAAAAGGTTTAAATCCACATTAGTTCCCAAGCATTTTCACACTAGAACACTTGATTTTCAGCACGAATGCAATCCATTTGATCAAAACAACACCGATTTGACCAACTGCATTTTGGCTACACTTCAACCAGGACAGTTTGTTATGTAGGCTGCACAAAAATGAATGTTAATGTTAATTAAAGAACAAGGCTAGTAAACTTCTATAAACTGCAAGTTGATTTTAGACTAAGTTAGCACTTAACCATGAATGCAAATACACACCAGACAAATGGCTTTTATTGGTTTATTTCATTTGCAAACATGTAACTATAATCATTAAGTTCTTTTCATCGATCAATTTCTTACATTTAAAATATTTCATGAGGTTAATTTATACGTTACTTGTGGTCAGTCTGCACAAGATCAACATGCTTGTTTCCTTTGCGGCTCCTTTAAATACAAGACCAAGTGTTCGGTCTGTTGGTCTCAGTTGAGTTGAATATTTATCAAATATACATTTATGTTTACATAAATATGTGGAGCTTAAATGTTTATCAGTAATACTGTATTTTGAGTGCAACATGATTTTCACTAAAGAAAAGTTGAACTTAAATATTTTTTAGATTTGTGTTAACCTACTTTTGAGCATTAAAGCCACAGCCACTACTGAGAGACAGCTTAATTTAGGCTCAATCTGCAGCCATGTCTCTAGCAGTCCTGTTACTGTATTTATATTAGCTTGTTTTAGTTATACAAACCTCATATAAAAACAATATAAAATGAAGCTTGTTAAATATATTTAGTTAAATCTCCTGCAATCAATGATCTGGTTAAGCACATGCTGGCATTCGCTAAAAAAGAAAACAAATTGACTTCAAAACGAATAAAATAAAAATCCAATCGGTTCACTTTTAACATTTCTATTCCTGGGTTCCTCTGAATTATTATCGTTCAGAAACTGTTTTGCCTAAAAAAAAAACAACAAGTTAATAACTGTTAATATATATATATACATATATATATATATATATATATACATATATATATATATATATATATACATATATATATATATATATATATATATATATATATATATATATATAATTTATTTTTTTTACTTTTCTTTGCCTTTAATAATGATAATAATAACAATAATAGCCTAAAAATAATAAAAAGTACAGCGTTTTTTTTTTAAGAAAAACAAAAACAAAAAATAAAACAGAAGAGATCTGGTATCTTATCCCGCTGCGCTTAGTCACAGTCAGAAAAGCATCATCTTATCTAGATTTTGGCCAAATTATACGCTACTAAGCAAAATAAAAAAAACTAAACAAAAACTGTTAACGCTTTAAAGACATTAATGTATTTTTTAAGAAAAAAAAAAAAAAAACAGAAGTCATGTAGGCGAATGTCGCATGTTATTATAGGCTACAGTACATTCAAAAATAATGTTCCAAAATGCCGGTTGAGCAAATAGAACCATAAAGCATATATATATATATATATTAGTGCACGTACACTACCCTCGTATAAACACTAATGTATTGCCATTGCGACTTACCTATAATATATTTTATTTCTGATCCTCTTACCGTAAAATTACGTTCGTTTCCAGGTTTTTGTTTTCGTTCCTTGAACCGGTTCAGAGCCCTGCTTTGCATCCTATACCTAGAAGGTACTGCTTGGTTTGTAGTCACTAAATTAGCTTACATCACCACAAGTTACTTTCTCCAAAACCTTAACCTCCAACGACAAGCCAACCCAATGTGGACAAAAGGAGCAAAACCAAACCTGTAAAATGCAGAGAGAGCTACATCTGGCAACAGATGAGATTTCTCTGGAACTTGTTTCAGAACACATCTGTCCGGCAACAGGACAATATGTGCATGAATTAAAAAAACAACAACAAAATAAGCTAACTTAAACAGTCAGACTTTTAAGAAGCTTTAAAAGAGGTTTAAAAATCAAGAATTTGTTAAACCTATATAGATAGAATATCTAAAAAAAAAGTTTTAAGGGATTTCCTGTGTCAGCGTTATTCAATGCATTGAATCAGTGCCATAGATCACTATGAAGTGAAATATCACCTTCAGTGTTACCCCGAGGGCTGAACATCTGAACATCAGATGAAGTGATTCTTTCTCTTTAATACAGATGATGCTGAGTCATTAATAAATTAGTCATGACAAAAAAATTATGATATCGGATATAATTTTCCATGAGCGACTATAAGGTTACCTAGCTTGTTTGGTAAGGTTAGCTTGTTTAAATCCCTAGCTTGTTGGATAGATATAAGTCAGCCATTCCAACTAACACGGCAATAAGCCTGTGTGTGAAATGATATTAGGCTAATATTGTGGATCTAACGATGAGTTGGGTTTGCTCAATATGATGTTAAGTGGCAGATATGGGCTTGCTGTGGTTGAATATCTAAATAAGATATCCCCTCCACTGTTAGAGTAACAATGTAACTGCACTGAGTGACAGCCTTCATGGGTTACAGCTTTAATGTGTTTGACATCATGTTTGTATGCTCTACTCTTAAATAAGCCAAAGTATCATAGATAGTGTTTTGTGAAAGCTCAGTTTTTAAAGGCCTATTAAAATGTCATAAAACTAATATTTATTTAGCTTATTTGTCAAGTAAAAGAACAATTTACAACATTACTGTATATAATACAACAAAGACACCATACAATTATGTGGTATTATTTTATCTAAAAAAGGTTAACTGTGACAGTCAATAGAGAGCGTACGTATCACTTGTATTAAACTTAAAGGCACAGTTCCCCCCAAAAATGAAAATTATGTCATTATGTCATTCCAAACCCGTGAAACCTCGTTCATCTTTGGGACACAGTTTAAGATATTTTAGATTTAGTCCGAGAGCTCTCAGTCCCTCCATTGAATCTGCGTGTATGGTATACTGTCCATGTCCAGAAAGGTAAGAAAAACATCTTCAAAATATCAGAGGGTCAGTTAGAATTTTTTTAAGCATCGAAAATACATTTTGGTCCAAAAATAGCAAAAACTATGACTTTATTCAGCATTGTCTTCTCTTCCGTGTCTGTTGTGAGAGAGAGTTCAAAACACAGAAGTTTGTGATATCCGGTTTGCGAACGAATCATTCGATGTAACCAGATCTTTTTGAACCAGTTCACCAAATCGAACTGAATCGTTTTAAACGGTTCGAGTCTCCAATACACATTAATTTTCAGTTTAATGAGTCTCACCATGATGGTGTTTAGTGCTTGTGTGAATGACACCGTGCACCTTCTATGTATCTTATTATTTAAAAGCTGCTTGTGATGGGCTTTGTTTCATCACATGACTTTCTCATCACCACCTGCTTTTGGTGGTTACCAGTGTAATACAAAGGTACAAAATAGACTTCAGTACTTCAATAAGTTTGTACAATAATAATATATCAGTTAAATTATGGTATTAAACTGTAAATATTAGGTAAAACCATTAAACCTAAAACAGTGTAACTGTATTTTTACGGTATAAAACCGTTAAACCAAAAACGGTGTTAACATATTTTTTACGGTATAATTCTGGCAAACACAGCTGCCGGTTTTTTACCGTTTATTTTACGGAATATTTTTAACAGTGCTGTTTCAAAAAGAGGTATGAGCAACATGTCTGTTCTAATAAACCTCTTATGAGTCTCTTACGTGTTAATAATCAAAGAAGTATTCCTAGCATTGCTAAATCATAAATAAATCAAGCAGCACTCAGGGCCGTTCCATGGCAAAGGGGATTCATCAAGGCATCTACAGCAATGCTAACCAAAAGTTACAGAATAGAGAAGTAGCAATTCTTTAAATCGGTCCACAGAGCAGCAGAACCTTGCGATATTTTCTCTGACGCTTCAGAAAACTTCAGATTGAAAGAAAGACACTCTGTAGCATTACTCACCGGCAGCGAAATCCTTGTTGAGGTCGATGAAAGCATTGGAATGAGGGACACGCATTTTGACTTCCATGTTGAGAGCAGTCTCACATTTTTCCTGCCTGACAAACAATAAAACAGCATGCTTTGTACTCTGTACACCTGTTTTCTTGACACAGGCAGAAAAACCAAAAACAAGCTATCGCACATTTAAGAAAACAATCTTACCTACTCCTGAGATAGCAAACCTGCGAGGAAACACCCACAGATCCAAAAATGTCTGGAATCATGTCCCCATTAAAGCTGGACAGGGAAAAGAGGGAGAAGCATTAGACCTCTGTAAAAGCAAAAATACTCAGGATTGCTGAGTGCATTATATTATACATGGTATATTATATTAAGTTCAAATTTTAGGGAATGATTTTAAGACGTCAAGAAGAACTGTGCTCACTTGCTGTATGTTTAAAATGAACACAATCCTCACCAGTGATTTATAGTGTTTAAGACCAAGATCATATCTGGATATTGTATAATGTTCAAAGCACCCTTGAATTAACCCTTAAATGCATGGATGATTTACCAATCAATATTACATATTCGTGTATTTAGCTAACCGGAGCTATATATCCAACACAGATGCATCTCTAACTGCTGTAATAGCATAAAACTTATTCACCCCATTCACCAGAAATGACAGTGACAAGTTTCAGGGGAAACAGTTATTGCTCTTCAGTAAAGTCATTCAAGCCAGTTCAATTTTTGCTGATGAGATTATAATTATCTTATTATTATGGGTAATTATGGGTGAAACATCAAGTAACCATTGTCTGTCAAACAGTTCCACCTTGAGGAATTGCATTTAATGAGTCATCAGATATTTAATTATTGTTGCGCAGGAAAAGTATAATCGGAAAAATGTAATTGTAAATGTAAATATAAAATGTAAATTATGTAAAAAAATAATAATACCCCAGGTCGCTAGCGACCCTATAAACTTTTTACAAAACATCTATCAGAAAACCTTTTGGTTTATTTTCGTTTTTTTTCCTCTTATAATGTTTATAATGAATATATTGAGGAATACTTAGAAAGTAGACATCTAATTGTAAAATATGAAGGCGGGAATGAGTAGTGAATGACGTTCCGGGTCGCTAAAGACCTGAGGTATGCATTTAAGGGTTCAAAACAATATATTGCACTTACTCCATGACAAGGGGCTGATCATTAAAGGTCCTGTTCAGTTCTACCCTATGAGTCTGGTCTGTAAGAGAAAAGATAACATTTACAAACAAACTGCACAAATCGCTTATGTGGTATAATTTCTATTGCTAAGACCATCAGTTTAGTAGGGCTGGTCAGAATACCATTTTCTGAGCTTTGAAAGTAATAAACACTGAATATATGACTCTTCGGCGGGAGAGGGCTGAACATATTCTTCTCTCTAATAAAGGCAGGAATCTCCATTTTTATTATGTAGAGAACCCTTCATCCAATCGACTTCACACATGGTGTGTGGCGCATTCTGGTGCAATATGGACATGCGACACATTCAGAATTAATAAAATTTTTAATAAACAACAGAACAGTGTGGGGAGGTCTTATATGCTCCGAGATTAGACGCTGCACAAGTGATACAAAAAAAGGTAGAATAATAATTGAATATTCTAGTCCAGTCCTACTGGCAAAAATATTTCATAAATGAACCAACCGGAGCCAAGGTAATGTATAGGACTTTGTGATAGGCCTTTAATTTCTGTTTTATTTTTTAGACTTTACCCAAAGTTTGGTTATGTCCCCAGAAGATGAAGACAACTGTTTTTGTGATGGTATCCTTTCGGTGGCCAGTAAGAAGCACATCCATCTGAGAGTCTCCATCATAATCACCTGGGACCACACTAGTTATTGTGAAGTCACTAAGAGAGTCAGAGAAAAACATCAACAAGTCAACATCAACACAGACTCACACACTAAAAGCCTGACATATGAAATAATATGCAGATTTTTTTTTTTTCAATGAAACAGTTTATTTAACCTTTAGACAAAAATAGAAATAATTAAATATAATAATAATAATAAAAAATATAACAGTTTGGATATGTGGTTTAGGTTTTACATTATATTTGATATATCAAGCTGTTAAAGCCCATACAGTATGATATAGTGATAATATGGAGCTTACACACTCGAAATTTTTTTTTTTATTTAGAGGCCCAGATTGACTTAGAACATGCTATATGGTGCATTTATGTATATGGTCACTAAGTAAACATAATAAATAAGCATAATAAACATGCACTGTCAATCTACCAAAACTTTGTCATCGTAAGATGATATTTATGATCAAAGCTTTGTAGTTTTAACTATGGGGAGCAAAACATATAATGCAATGCAACAGAATTAAACATTCCACAAGAGCCTTTTGTATCTTTCTTTATGCACACGTTATTAACGTAATGTTTCTAAAAAGATGAATTGTTAACTAAACCTAGGTTGCTTCAGTTCAGTAAACGATCTCTAGAAATAATGATAACAATATAAAAGTTTTTTTTTTGTTTACTTCCTAAAAATAAGTTTTCATAGCAAAGTCTCATTTGCTCATGTTCCACATCCTGAAAGTAGACTGACATTTTAGAAAGGCCTTTCATTTAAAGTCAGAGGGAAAAAGGCATGTAGAATATTGTGTACAATAGCTTTTAAGCAATGTTTTGATCATGTCAATAATTTAGAGGCCTTAGAAATTCAAGAATAAAGCGTGATACAGTAGTCTTTAGAGGGTTAACGTTAGTGTGTGTGAGTGTGTATTCTTACTCAGGGAAAGCCTCTTTAGTCAGCTGGACTTTAGGTTTGAAATAAGGAGCTTTAAGATCAGCCAGGAAAATAAACAACTCGGAATCTGAAAGAAGCAACATTCTCATGAAATAACACAGAATCAGGGTTATTAGCACAAATAAACAAAACATAAAAGAGTACAAAGGGAGGATCCTGCCACACCTCCTGTCATTAGCAACAACGCTGAGTTATACAAAACACGGCGATGACATCTTATTAAAACTCACACATATTGTACAATAAGCATCATCTTGCATTATATTAAGTTCAACTAAGAGGGGATGATTTGGGGACAGTATTATTCTTAACGTCAGCTGGTCAGCTGGCAAAACTGTACTTACGGTTCCTGATGATGAAAATGTCAGTCTGTTTATCAGAGTTAAAGTCACCGAAAGCCGCTACCGTACCAACATTCTCCGTGCCAAATAAATCACTAGTAACGTCCTGCAATGCAAACGTGACGTGTTGTCCCACAAAACTTAATAACAACGTCAAAATCCAAGCCCATGACAGCAACATTTTGCTGTTAGCTTCTGTCACCATTGACTGGAACACGGCATGTTGTTCTACGGCAGCCGGCGGAGTACATATAGGCTTTGCGACAGTGTGAGTGGTTTTACGGCAGTGTGAGTGTGATGTTGTTATTTAGCTGTCATAATGGCAAGCTTAGCGGATGTCGGCTGGAAGCTGCTGGAGTTCAAAGCCAGATCTAAGCGATCAGGTTTGGCTTTTTGTGATGCATGGCATTGAGCACGATTAAACATTGTGCATTTGTTCTCTCGGAGCATTTTGAGCAATTGTCCGTGCTGCAGAAGCGCATTAACATGAGTTGTCTTGTCTTGTGTGGCTGATAGCAGAGCCCAAAGGTCAGGCGTCAAGTGCACGCTGATCATGGATATATTTAGAGACTAACCGCACACTGAGCTTCAGGCTTTGAATTTTTAAATAGTATTATTTTTTTAAAGACTTCAGTCCTCTGAATGTCTACGGTTTCGACAGGCTTTTTAACCCTCTCAATTCAGTGCTTGTTAGCACCTGCTTCAGCCTGACATTAAAACTCAAGTTAGTTAGCCATTGAAAGAGTTCTCAGAATCCACTTACGTAAGATAAATAAAATCACACTTAGTTTCTATTTTTCTGTTGAAGCCAAGCAAACTGAGAAAAAAGAAAATGTCTTGCCCTAATGTTATTCTAAACCTGTACAGAAAAATACCCAGTGCAATGTAAAGTGACTGTCCTTCTGTCTAATAATATCTACACATTCATATGGGTTTAGAACAACATGGGTGAGTAAACAATAACAGATTTTTTTTTCTGCCTGAACTATTTCTTTAAAATAGTAAATTTTGTTTGTACAGCTTTATAGAAATTCATGATGTTAATGATGTAAGTAGGCCTATCTTATCAGATTAGAGATGGTTGGTGTTATAGTTTACATGCGAATACAAACAATCAGTTAGTTTAGATTTGCAATATAAAAATCACTTTACATGAGTATACTGTATGTGTTAGGGATGGGACGGTTCTCTGAAAAAAAACCCCGAACCGTTCGGCACGCGCTATGGGACTGCGGTTCAACTTAAATCTGACAAAGCATCTGTAACATGGTTTGCTATAAATAACACGTAATGCAAACAGGGTTCAGCTAATCTATGTTTCTGTTGATGGATGGATGCGCAGTCATTTATTCCGTCATCACTCGGCTACTGATAGCGCGCGCAACAGGTGAGACCTGAACAGCACACGTTGATATCTGTTTTAATTAAAACCATTTAAGCTTTGTCAGTTTAAACATAAGAGCCAAAGGACGCAAGCTCGCACGCGCCGTGAGAAGATTTGTGCGTTCGTTTATACGAAGCGCCCAAACTCAGCACACGTTGATATCTGAAAAAATGTGTTTAAATGGACAAATTCACTCAAACATTATGTCAAAATGCCCGTCTTGGAAAGTTTCATACAGCAGACATAGCCGGCTGAACGTAGGCCCACTGTATCAGTGCTTTCTCTTAAAGTGACAGTCTTTATATTAATCGAGCAGGAACAACAAAGAAATCACTCACTGCTCTTCATTGCAAAGCTTTTGTAATTTTAATAAAAAATAATCTTTAATTTATAAAGTTCAGTATACATTGCTCTTTTACATTCGATTACTTCATTCAATTTATGTTCCTAAAAATTTATGCTAGACCTACCTAAAAAAACTGAACATCACTGTTTATTATATTTGTATCTTTACTCTGTTGTATTTATTTGTGCTGTTGCTTGTAGTTAGATAGAATATTCTTATTTTTTAATTTTTTTTAAAAAAAATATATTTTTCCATAAACATAACACTTACTGAACCATACTTAAACTGTGACTCTACAACCATAAAACCGGTCCAACCCTAGTATGTATGGGGTTAAAGTTGGATATACTTAAAACCAAATTTATATAAAGAGCTGTGAGATAAAACAATATAAACATTTAAGCAGCTGAGATTTGCACGTTTCCCATTATAATAGGACTAAAGATCACAAATTTTCAGTCATTACCACAGAAGATGGCTTAGCGTTTTAGTTTATATGGTGTCATGGACATTTCTGCACATTTTAATTGTCATCTCTTCCCCTCACATCAGTCATACAAGATCATCTTTCAATTGTGTCTAATGTAATTTGTTGCATGTCCGTTCAGTAACCATGCCTGAAGAAAATCTCACTGTGTGATTCCATGTAATTTGTCTTTTCTATTTTCTGCTAACCCTCTGAATTATACTGATGTTGTAGTTTAACTAATAGAGGCCTGGCGTAGAGTTCAACTAATGAAAAATGGCCAACACTGCCAATGAAGTGAATGTCCATCAGAAACTCCGGAAATGTGGTAAGTTGGGAGGTAGCCATTGGTCCATGGAAAAGACACCTGTTAACTTTGAAATAAGTACTTTCTGTTTTATTTTACAACTATAGGAATGGAGGCTATTAGCTTCTAATTTTTGAAAGCCAATACATTCCAATAACAATCGCAATTGAAAATGGGTGCTTAATTTATAATATATATATTTTTTTATTTGCCAAAAATAAATATTTTAGTTTTTCATCTGTAATATTTAATCAGATGTAAAGGGTTAGTCATAAATAAACCATTGTGATATCATGGGGGGAATTCTGTGATTAATGAAATCAGTAATGCAGTCCAGTACCTCTCATCTCTTTCTATCAATGTCTAATCAAATCTGTTAATTCCTCTCGAGGCAAGTTACTTTTATATCAATGTGGTGCAACTAAAATGAGGAGTATCCTTCATTTGCCTATTGGATGTGCACTGCTTAGCTGGAGTTATCTTAAAAAAGAGATGGCTTTGTTCCTGCTACTTAAAAAGCTGATGGGAATTATGCTAAATTGCTAGGAAATGTGTATTTTCAGTACCTGAGGTATCGACCCTGGGTCGATTCTATTAAAATGTAAATTGCCTCAAAGTTAAATGTGTCTGGAATAGTGCTCCAGTTGATGGGGTTCCCCTGAATTTCAGTCCTCAAAAAAAAAAAAAAAAAAGCTGAATTTATTGGTGTCAGATTCCATTTTTCACAGAGTTTATGCGAGTTGCAATCAAGCTGTGTGTGTTTGCAGTGACGTTCAATTTGATATGCATTTTGAGAACAATAGCTTTAGTCTTTTGCGTTTTGCTTTGATTGTTTTCCTGGCATGCTTTGCTGCCTTTGCACCCCAGTAAATCTACATTTCGCTGCTCTTAGCATTGTAAATGGAAAAGAAAACCATTTAGGTTACAGAGACTAAATGAAGCACATTTAGATTTTGGCGAGTCAGCTCAGCCTCTGCATACTAAATAGCCCAAAGTGGGCCTGTAGCGGGTCAGTTGTCTATAGCAGCATCATCAATAAGCCATGCTGACTTTGAAGTATGCTCATCACTTCCATCCAGATATTCTTGAATTACATCTAAAGATGAGATAAGCATCGCAATATTTCAGATCTATGTCGATTCAAATGTTCTTTCGTTTCTATCTTTGCTCTCTATGATCAGGCTCCATCTATGAACCCCTTAAGCTATCCACACTGCACCGGGAGGATGAGCCCCTTTGGGAGAAACTGGACCGCTTCTATATTGCAGGTGAGAATAAATGTCCTGGATGTAATGTGTTTGAGAATAGAGGTCGATCTGAGCGTTTTATGGTATGGTCGGCTCAGGATAGTGGGAGAACATCTCTTGAGCACTTTATTATGGTCTTTAAGTGAGGCATTTAACCTCATTCTGTTGTGTCATGGCTTCATCTAGATGCGCCACCTTTCTTTTTTTCATTTTAATCACAAGTACAAAGTTATAAAGCAATCCATTTAAGGTGCATTTAAGCTGTGTACAAATTGCCAAGTTACTCCTGATTTTCTCTAATATAATTGATCTGAGTGTTAAGTGCACTGATGTTTACTCATATTTTAAAATAATTGAATCATGGAAAGATGTTTCCTTTAATTAGAGGATTCAAAAGTCTCCAAACCATTACTTTTAATTATAATACCCAGAAAATGAGTTGAGTCCAGACACTAAAAGATTCATTTGAAGCTAGTATGGTTTCAATCATTGCTGAGCTCCTCTGTGCATTTTGCTCTTAATCAATACTCATCTCTTTTCCTGTCTTCCCTCTTTCTCCCTCTCCTTTCACCTAATCTCACTTTCAATTTCAGTCTTCGACATGACCATAAATACTGCTAAGATGAAACAGCATTTTAAAGATTAAGCGTTTTCTTGATAGTTTTATTCATTCTTATAGTTAACTAGACAAAGGGAAATTGGTCACAACATTTTTGTACTTATGTTTAAAGCCACATGACAAAATAATAATAATTATTTTTATAATTTGCATTTTTACTGCAGTTTGATGTGTGATAAAAAAAAAAAAAAAGTGGGGCTCCACAATTCAGCCAAAAAATGAAATTATTATAATATTTTTTTTTCTAAATAAAATATGAAAATTGCCAAACAAAAACTAAACACAAAACTATTTGTCATGTTGCTTATATAATATATATATATGTGTGTGTGTGTAGTGTACTTTTTATTATGACTGAGAACCATTTATCAGTACAAGGGAAAAGTGTTTATTTATTTATTTTATTATTATTATTATTTTTACACATTTCTTCACACATTTCTCTTTACTAACTTATAGCTTGGCACAGCAGTTAATTTCATATCCAAAATGCAAACATACCAAAAACTACCAAAACACTTCATACAAGTCATTATTCCATTATTCTTCGTCTTTCCTAAAACAATGACCTAAAACACTAACAAGTAGCATTATATACTGTTTTCATTTGTAAAATGTTCTTTCAAAACAATAATGACAGCTCTCCACAGTTTAAAATTCACTACAGTATATGTTAAGTGGTCCATTGCAGTACAAAATGGTTCTTCAGTGGTCCACTTGTATAGATGGTAATGAAATTGAAAGACACCTGTGTAGCTGAACTTGGTAGTATTTACATTTTTAGATTTGGAAGAAATATCACTATGGTACTACTATAGAAATGTATCAAATTGCGGTCTTATTCAGTTTTGTGTTATATTTGGTTGCGAATTTAAGTTCAACCAGTTGAAAAAAATGTGAAAACATGCAAATTGATCTGTAGGTACTTGGTTACAGTATACAGTATTGGTGGTCATTGTGTCTCAGTGAGAAAATAATTGTAATAATATTGTAGCAAAGTGTTGTGTTTGCACATTGCGAGAACACCTCATCTGTTTTGTCTAGCACACCTTATTCTACTCCTCACTTTATTAGTAGAGTACTCAATGAACTTGTTTCATCCTCCACAAAAAAATGATGGAAGAGCCTTGTTGCTTGAAACTGCATACATAACATCTAAGTTTTCAATCTCGTTCCTCCAGCCAGACTTCACCCTGTTCCTAAAGCTCAATTAAAATCCCCAGACAGCCAACGCTGAGATGAGAGCAGTGCAGGGTGAGAAAGAGAGGAAGTGAGAGAAAACCAAAAGTGAAGAGTGACAGAGAGGATGCTTCTCATTTCAATGATCCTTTTGAATGAGTCATGGTTGAAGCAGACAAACATACAGCGTTAGCGCAGGGTAATCCCGTTTTGAAAGTCAATACCCATGTCATTCCCTATAAGACAAATCCTACAATAATAAATAAATGCAAGTTTCAAAATATGCATAGTTATAGTTTTGGCACTCTTCCTTAAAGCTGAAATGCATCTCAGCTTACTACGAGATGGATTGTCATACGCACTGTATAATATGAATGCAGCACATTACATGGAACAAGCATGGTGTGTTTTCAGGAAGGTTATTGCCATTTTTATTTCCGGTGTTTCTCAATTCTGGGTTTTCCTATTCATGTAGTAATGACATTATGCTTCAGTGTTTCTCATTTCCTCTTCTGCTCTCCGGCCTGTTTGTTGTGAATGCAGTTCTGCTATCTTTAAAACAAGGTTTAACTTTTAATGGGCAAGAGAGTCTCTCTTTCTCTGTCTTTCATTGTCTTCCTCCTCTCTCTCTTCATCTGTGTGGTCCAGTCTCCACCTATTTTCTCAGTGGGCTTCCACTTCCACCCACCCCTTCTTCTTGGAGTTTAAAAATGGCTTCCTGGTGGAAACAGGCTGTTCATGTGTGCCGTGTTAGGGGTTGATTTAGAGGCGCATTATGCTGATAGAGGATGAGAGAGATGCAGTCTTCAAAGAATTTGCATCTGGAGTGCTGTGATGCATTCCATCCCTCATGCTAAAGATGCGTGTGGATAATACTTCATTTCACTTATTTTCTTTTCTCCAGAGAAGGGGGTGCCACCGTGTGCCATGCCAACTGTGAAATGACTGCAAATGAGATTTTCTTGATTACTAATTGAAGGTTTTCACAAGAGCAAATGGGCAGTAATAGCAGGCTGTGTGGCAGATTTCTCCAGATTAATTGATCTCTGACCTGTTCCTCCCCCAAACATTATGGAAACCGCAGTCTTCCCTTCAGTCCTGCCGGCATCAACCGCAGTCACATTACAAGGCCAAATCAGATAAAGACATATTTATCGCCCTTTCTGGATTGTGGGATTCTTCCGGTGGGAGTCGGGAGAAATCATTGCTGCAGTCTCTATGAAGAGTGTATTAATATTCGGACTAATTCCCCCCAGTGTCTCCTTGTCCCCCAGCCCTGCTGGCACTGTCTCTTTGAATTGACCCAAACTCTACATAACAAATGATGGCTCAGAATGAATGTCCCCTTCATTTGTGCAGCCGTAATGTGCTGATGAAAAATGGAGTGCCCTATTCAGCATGATTGTACATTAGTAAAGAGAAATCACAGTGGAGAGAGAGGAAGTTTAACAGTTGGGCACAGTGATGGATAAAACAGTGTAGCCATTTTTATTTTTATTTTTTTTAATTCATACAGTAATATTGATGTAGACGTGAAACGTGCAGTAATATTTATTTAGCTTAATTAATGATACATGCTCTGGTATTTTATGTTCGACGACATGAATAGCCGGTGTAAAAAAGGTGTTCATCAAAGACGTGTAAACAGCAGGGTCTAGCAAGCGTGTTTTTGGAGACGCATGCTGTTGCTTGTAACACTATATCTGATTTTATCTCTGTCCTTCTCTCATTTCTTCTAGTGAAGGGCACCATTCTGAATTATCAGAGCCCTACCACTGGTCTGTTCCCAGTGAAGACCGCTTCCACCTGTAAGGAGGCTAAAGTCAGAGACTCCCTGTACTGCGCTGCCAGTATCTGGGCATTGGGATTGGCATACAGGTACTGTTCTAGTGGTCCCATTTACCAGCGTGGTATACTCATCAATCATAATGCAAAATCCATTAATCTGTTGTCAATATGAGCAAGATGATAATCAATATGTGCTACATATATCTAAGCGCTAAATGCTGCATATAAGTTAAAAAAACAACAACAACAAGCCAAGAGATAAGTGTAAGGTAAGTGTGATGTGGTATGTTTATTCATACTGGTTGTTGAGCCACTCTTGGTGTGAACAGACCTTATGTCTATGATTTGGCCCAAATAAGCAGTATTGTGGTTTGACTTGGTAGAAAGTGTTTTTTTTTCTTCTTAATACTCATCAAAAGTGTAATATTTTCCATTTCTAATAAATGCCATTTTTTGGACATTCTATTCATCTGAGAAAAAATGTATCACTGTTTCCATTGAAATATTAAGCAGCACAACTGTTTTCAACATTGATAATAAGTAGAAATGTTTCTTAGACACCAAATCAGCATGTCAGTATGATTTCTGAAGAAACGTGTGACGCTGAAGCCTGGTGTAGTGATACTGAAAATTCAGCTTTGCTATCACAGGAATAAATTAATATATTTAAATAGAAAACGGTTATTTTGAATTGTAATCATATCTTATAACATTACTGTTTTACTGTATTTCTACTCAAATAAAAGCATTTTTGGTGAGCATACCGTAAGAGACTTTTTTCAGAAAAATCTTATTAGTAGTATAGTATAAGTATTCACTCTTCACATTTGTTAAATTTCGATCAGTGGCAGCTTAATCACATTGAAGTAACTCTACCAACTGATCGGGTGCAGTCTGGGACATTGATCCAGATCCAGATTTGTTCCAGTGCTCAAATTAGTGGACTGCTGGTTTTACACTGCAGTTTCCAAAGCTCAGTTAAGACAAAATTAGACTGAACTTAATATCCAGGGATGTGCTGGATACCGGATAGCTTAAAGGTTATATGTTCAAACTCTGCAAGGAGGAATTGAGGAACTCTCACCTTTATGCTCTTAAACAAGATATTGGAGCTGAACCCTGGTTCCTCTTGGGGGATTGTTCAAAGTCACTTTGAGTCCAAGATGTTATGACCAAACACCTGCTCGCTCTTCAAATGTGCTGTTGTAGAACATTTATCTTGTTCTTTAGCTACTTCAGTGATTTGGCTTCGTGTTCGGAATCATTTTACATCCTAAAAATGAACTTTCTCCCAAGAGGTTCTCTTGCAGTATTTCCTTGTGTTTTGCGGCGTCTTTCTTCTTTCATCTGATGGCAGATTTCCCTCCAAAAATAAGATCTGTCATCATTTATTCAGCCTCTTGTCACTTCAAACCTCTGTGACTTCTGTTGAACAAAAAAAAATAAGATACTTTGAAAAAAGCATTTTGTGACAAGGACAAAAAAGCGTCATAAAAACGCAATAGAAGTCCTTGTTGTTCTGGCAGGAATGTTTGATGCATGACCTTTTCTAGGCAGTGTCTGATTGGTTTGGTTTTACTTTCACTCCGTAATAATAAGACTGGGTCAACCAAAAACTTGCAGAATGTTTTGTAGGTTTATTTTTCTAATATTTCCCTAATTTTACTCTTAACAGCCATGGTTGTTTGTCCTCCATAATAATTATTAACAGCTGAACTGAGATTATTCACTCTTATTATTCAGGTGTATATTTTCACCAGATTTTGCAATATTTCCAATATTTAGTAAAAAGTGAATTGTTTATAGATATTTGAACAGCCTAAACAAGTCACTAGTAATTCGAATCCCACTTCCGTCATGGGGTAACCAATTTGCGTAATGTTGCCAATGTTACATGTAGCCCAGGTGCGCCGTGAACAACTTGACCCGCCCTCAAACACTGTCAACTGCTCCTCTGATCTCATGGAGTTCAAAGCGTGATTCACAAAACGCTTGTTCTTGAAAGATGGATCAGCTGGTTCCACTGAATCACATCCTGTAAGGATGATGAATATTAGCTGTTTAAATTCTCAATCGAGCGTTCAAAATATGGAAATATGGAAATATGGCAATGGCCGTATTGTTTCAGACAAAGGCTGTATGCGTTAGACCAATCACAACAGACTGAGCCATCTGACCAATCAAAGCAGAGTAGGCTCATGGAAAGGAGGGGTTTAGACTGAATCTTTGAACTGCCTCGTAAGTAGAGTATGATAATCGCTGGAAAATGATATTAAATGCTTATTTTAAGAATAATTTTTTTTGACCTTGCATGCATGTAAACCTTTTGTAGGAGACTCCCAAAACAATATTAGGAACCTTAAAAATGTCACATTGGGGCATATATGATATATCTATACCATGCACACACACACACACACACACCCGGGTCAAGGTTACAAGAATTATAGGAGGGCACCCAAGAAGAGACTTTCCATTAAACTCCTAAGACAAAGTGTTTTTTCCCCCTTCTCACTCCTCCTGGTGATGGTTGTTCCTCTAGAGGACGAATGCGAGGATAAAAATAGAGAGCAGGCGTATATCAGAGACAGGCATAGTCATCAGTCTTCACCTCTGCATATTAGCATTGTCAGATGAGTTTAATTAAGATTATTCCAATGTGACAGCTAGGCCTGAACCCATTACTTACTCTCTATTTGTATCTGTAAGAATGTATGTGGGTGGTGTGTGCACATGCATGCTCTGCATGAGCTTTAATTCTATGAGTTAAAGGTCTGTCTCATTTGAATGTTCGCTTTTGTACGACTGTGTTAGTTTCAAGCAACACTTGCCTTAGTAAATGATAATGGTATGCTGCAGAGACTTTGCTATTTAAAATAAAATCTGTATTCTCAAAATAAAGTGTTTTCCAGGAACTCATGCAGAATGTTTGTTGTACAGGCGCATCGATGATGACATGGGCCGCACTCATGAACTGGAGCACTCTGCCATCAAGTGCATGCGGGGGATTTTGTACTGCTACATGCGGCAGTCTGATAAGGTGGGTCACAGCGTCACACCACAGGACAGAATGCAGCAGTGCTGCATGCATCAACTTTGCCTTTTGAAAACTCGAGCTACCTGCTGAATATCACTTTATTCAACCTTCAGACTGCAAAATAACCTTGCAGTTCTCTTGATCATGTTTGGTACTCTTCTTGTAAGGTTAAGATTACGCTTGTGCAGCAGCTTGCAGGTCAAATGCCCTTGTGCAGAGTTGGTACAAGTTTGGCAAGATCACGTGGCCTTCATTTAGCACTTCATTACAAATATCCTTGTGTTTCAAAAATTAACAATTCTTTTGGGTTTGGAACAACACAGGGGTGAGTAATTGATGATAGAATGTTTATTTTTGGATGAACTCTGCTTTTGAGTTTTCTTTACAAGTTGGAAATCAAATAGCTGATCTTGTTTTGCCAATTCTGCCTGTGATTAGTCTCTGTCCATCCCTCAGCTCTCACACTGGATTGTGGCAGCTATGTCTGTGACACCGCATAAAGAGTTGGTTTTGACTGCAGATGTGTGAACTCACTCTACAAATTGGATGGTGCTCGGGCATTATTTAAAGGGTTGTCTGTGGGGTTGCATTTGAGTGGCTGCCTGTTGAGCTTTTGTGTGATTTTAACAGTTGGATATTGCTGCAATTAGGGTTTTAACAATGTTCCCATGGCGTGCTGCCTGTAGTGGCTGTGGTCATTTGCTTCCTGTTTTGGTCCAGCTGGTCATTTTTATCACCAACTGAAAGGAACTGTTAAGTAATGCAAAGGAGTGTTACTAGTCTTTCATGCTTGGGCACAACATGCCCATTAGAGCTGGGCGCTTATGTCAAAAATATCTTATCGATAATCGCCATTAAATATAACATTACACGGAATTTGCGCTGAAGGAATTTGAATCTGTTGGACTTTTTATTAAACTTCAGATCAAAATAGAAAAGACCTATACCCTAAATAAGGATAAATTATATTGGAATGCATCTCCAAAATAATTGCATACACCGATGCATGTTGCCATTACAGTAGTCAGCGCTGAAATACAGGCAAATAAAATATAAACTGAGGTTACAGAAGTGATTCAGTCAAGATCAGTGAGGGATTTACATTTTTGTTCTTTGATTAACATTAACAGACTGGCAGCAACTCTTTGCATTCACTTAAGACATAACTGGTTGTATTTATAGTATATTTTGCTATAATTATGGGTGCATTTGACCTTTCGAATGTGTAAGAATGCGAGAAAGAGAGCTCAGTCAAGTGTTCGTGTGTCTGCTTTGTGCATGTGCTGTGTGTGTGTGTTCAGAGCGGAAAACAGTGCGCGAGTGCAGAAGTGAGTTTATTTCGTCTTTTGCAGTTGAATCTTTTGAAATAAATATGCATACAGAAATTGTATAAATATTTTATAATAATAAAAGTAATTTTATAAAATCGAAATGTAATTTTCTAACAAGTAATTTGATTCCTTACCTTACGCATCCAAATTTCCAAAATTGGAATAGCTTTTCAATTCCCAGCCCTCTTACTAAATTATTTCATTCTTGCATGCAAAAAGACCGGTGTGGTGACTATGGTGCTATGTAAAATATTTGTTTGCAACTTGTTTTTTTTCCCCGATAATGTTGATAATCGTCTGTTAATGCCGATAATCGTCTGACTGTTGACATGGACATCGCGAAACTTATGATACAACATCAATATACAATAATATCATCATAACGCCCAGCCCTAATAGCCATCAAATAGTACCCAAATAGTTAAGTGAAAAATGGATATAAATTGTGTAACTTAGTAGTAGTATAAAGTTTGTTGCTCATTCACAAACTGCACAGTGCAATAAAGAGCAACTTTATTGCTGACACATGGACAGTGAAAAAAGCTGGCACAGCAGTGTTTATCGTAGGCCAAATGTAATTCAACTACAAGTTGTTAATATAATAACTACAGTATCTCTAGCTAATTCCCTGAATTCCCCAAATAATTACAATAGAATCCAATACTTGCCTGAAGTATGGTGACGATGTCCCTGTCAAGAAGCTTCTATCACTACATCAGTCGCATATGAACACACAGGTCTTTAGCGTCTATACCCTCTCACAGTCCTCCTCAGATGTACGCCGGTCCAACACACAATCTTTAATACTAACCCGAGTATTACAGCCTCAGCCCGAGGACGGCTCTACAGTCTTCCAACACTATCACTGTCTTTGCGGTGGTCTTTTAAACGTAGAGTCTTTAGTACTTCTATTCCTCAGCTGCGCAGCATATACCAGACACAACTCCCAAGTTGCGCTTTGTAGGAATAAAAATGTTATTTCCGGCCAGGAGGCCACTGGTCACAACAACCAAGAGAGACTCCCTGAACAGAAAGATACATGTACATTTATACCTTGTAGTTGAGTAAAAATCAATGCCACTCAAGTCTTCTTCACTGTAATTGGTTATACTGATCTGCTCATTGGTTTGTCATGTGACTGTTAGACCTTCTGTTTTAAGCACTTTTTGGGGAAGTATAGATTATTTAATCATAGATGCATGGTCTCTGATCTGAGCATCTGTAGTCTGCACTTTTCTGAACATTCTATATTGAACATACCCTTTTGACTCCCTCTGAGGCTATTACATAAAATATTTTCATCACAGATGATGGAAGATGATGATTTGAGATGATGTGCTGATCACTTTTAACAGTGTATGAGTAGTCTCATTTCACATGCAAAAAGAGCTCATGTTAATGCATATATTTCATTTTTATACAGTTGGCCATTGCTCCAAAGCAACTGTTCTCACCAAGCGTAGACCTGAGCAATTATGCCTCTCTTGTGCCTTTGAAATAGTTCCATTTCATTTATTCCTGACCCCCAAGACCTGATTTGCAAGAAAGCTTTTCTGTATCTTAATTATAATGCCTCGTTTATGCAGTTAATTACACCGTGCCCTGCTCATTAACATCTGTCTATAGCATTCACAGAGAACATAGGGCTTTTAATAAACTCACAATGCATTGCAACTGTTCATATCATCGGTTCCCCAAGTGAATTCAACAACAGACGTGTTTACTCTGGCATGGCATGCTGCTGATAACACACTGTGAAAAATAAAGTCACAAACAGATGAAAAGCATCAGGAAAGCATGAATGCTTGAATTATAGTTAAGCCAAGCATGTGTTTTTTTTTTTTTTTTTCCGCAGCGTTAAACTGGTGTTTATGCGCTCACAAATACATGCGGAAGAAGACTTTTCTCTCACCAAGCAGCCACCTTTGATGAGTTTAGAAAGGTCAATCCAAAGCCATAAATCACTTTGGCTCTATTTTGCCAAGTAGTGTGTCATAAAATAATAGATGTTCCTTCAGCAACTGAAGGTTACTCACTGCCCTGTTGTGCTTTCAACTTTTATTGGTTTAATTTTACAGGCGACTAACAGATCTTTCAAATGTCATCCTCTCACAGGTGTCTTTATCATTCCTTTTTTTGTGCCTCTATTTATTAATCATTTATAAAGAAACCTACAGCTGTGTTTGGCCTGTTATACAGCTGTGTAACTGGTGTGGAATAAAATGTGTATCTGGGACAGAAGAATGCCTCTCATGACCTGACAAAAGAACAAAATGGGACACTTATTTATAAGACTTAAAGTATGCTGTAGGGGCCCGTGTGCATGCGGTCAGCGGGAAAGGTCGGCCGAAATTTCAGCTGTATAGACGGATGAAGGGTCCCTTTTATAACTGTAGGATTATAATATTTGAATGACTGCCAGAGATGGCTTTATTCATGTGGTTCATCTTAAGAATCTGTGGTTTATGGGTTTGTGTGTGTGTGTGTGTGTGTGTTAAGGACAAAATAGTCAAGGGATGTTGTTTGTTATATTGTACACACTGATATTTTGGGGATGCCCAATGGCCAAAGTTATTAGATCAAAATAAACTAGTTCAAAGTCAAAATAGACTAGCATTATCTGTATATATTGATTAATCAACCAATATTTGGATGTAACTAACATGTAGTGCAGCTGCAGTGACATCTTTTATTTATACATTCATAAATTTTTTGACACTTTTTATCTCTGTAGAAATAATCAGTGTAATTCAAAATGTTCTTTTGTGCATCTAAAGTTATTTTTTATCATTTTTTTATTTTTTATTTTATTTTACTGTGTCTCATTTTTGTGCCACATTAAATAATCATGCTTCTATATACTTTGTGACCTCATTCTCGACATCTGGGGTAAAACCCCTGCGGCAGTCACGTCTGCTGGGTAGCTGATTGGTTTTCTGATGTGAGTCAGTACAGAAGCCTTACCTATCATCTGCATACTCTCATTTACTTGAGTTTACGACTTGCATCTGTTCGGTCCACCATTTGTTTGTTCACCTTTTAATTTCATTCATTCAGCATTTCTCATGATTGGTCTGGAAAACATTCACAGGAGAGAAATATGACATCCAATGAATTTAAAATGAATTTCTGGTCATGATTAAGAAATGAAAGTATACCGTTTTTAAAACTATAAATGTGTGGTATGTGTATGCTAGAATTAATGTCACAGCTATGAACTTCACATCATCTTCTGGCTGATCAGAGAAGCATCCAGTGACCTTAACTAAATGACTTTAGAATAGAGTGAATGCAGAAAAAACATGTTTATTTGTCTCTAATACCTACTATAAATCTGTTTTTTTCCCAGTTATACTTATCTTAATACATAAATAAAATAAATCAACTTTAACTGTAAACTTTATTAAACTCTAAAGCTTGAGTTGTGTAGATACTCATCCTGATTGAGAAGAGCTGTGATCTGACAGCTTCCTAGCATCTATTTCAACCCAAGTAGACATCTGGGATAGCACTATCTTTCCTGTGGAGAGATTCACACATTCAGAGTTGTTCCCAAACACCCAGTCGTCTTAACTGTTTGTTTTTTATTGTTAACTTATATACAGTAATGCAATATTACAGAGCAGTACTTTAAATTAAATAAAATCCTGTTCAGGTGCGCAACTGAACCATGATCTCCTGGAATATCAATACACTATTTAAAAAAAAATTTTTTATCCTTTCACTCACTTACCTCAGTAAGCATTTGATAAATTATGAAATGGCCAATACCTTGGTTATCTCTTGCATTTTTCATGGACTCTACCCTTCTCCCTCTGACTTTTCTCTCTCACTCTAATATTCTCACAGGTGGAAAAGTTTAAGCAGGATCCGAGTCCGTCCACGTGCCTCCACTCAGTATTCAACGTGCTGACTGGAGATGAGATTTTCTCAAATGAAGAGTACAGCCATCTACAGGTGCTCCCCACACTGCATTCACACACTGTAACATGTAACCTTTTGAATGAAATTACAATTAAGTTTTTTCAAGTAATGAAAACTTCAGTGTTTCGAAATTGCAGTTTTACTCACCATTACCCTTTACATTAGTGTGATAATATAAAATTATATTATTATAAAACTGCTGAAATTATAACCAGTCTTAAATATGTCTTTCCTTTTCTTTTCCAACAGATTGACGCCATGTCTCTCTTTCTGTTGTACCTGGTTGAAATGATTTGCTCTGGCCTACAAATAATCTACAATACAGATGAGGCATGTATGCATGTGATACATCTACCAGTCCAGTTCTTATCACTTTGATTCAGTTCAGTTTATTTTCTTAGCACTTTCCGAAATACATATTGCTGCAAAGGAGATTTACAAATTAGGGGTGCTCCGATCACGATCGGCCGATCGTTATGCGCATCTCGTCAGAAAAGCCAGTTTTCTAATCAGCGGTTAATTCCATCAGGTGCGTGATTCCACATAGAGCAGCTGTTACTACACAGAGCCGTTGTTAATAGAGAAGATGCACAAATCACGTTAATTTTCAGCGTTTTTTGGCGCATCTTCTCAGTTAACAACGGCTCTGTGGAATCACGCACCTGATGGAATTAACCGCTGATTAGAGAACCGGCTTTACTGACGAAATGCGCATTAACGATCGGCCGATCGTGATCGGAGCACCCCTATTACAAATAGACATGCTTTACGGTGCGGTTAAATTTATAGCCATTCAGCAAATGAAGTTATTTCAGTTGGAATTTATGGGAGAAATGTATGTACGGGCAAAAGTTTTCTCTCTACTGATTTTGTTGCAGGGTCATGTCATACAAATGTTTGGCACTGGCCAACAGATAGGTGTGCAATTGACACCTTTTTGTTTCTAAAATTTGCTAACGTGGCTGCACTTTTTCAAGTCAGGGAAAAATTTAGTAAAATTCACTATCTGCTGGTGCGGCTCAGCGTATGTGGAAAATGGAACGGGCAGCCATTCAAACTCCATTTGACAATCAACTTTATCCAGTCTCTGTGCTATTTTTTGCTAAAGATATGAACGATAGTATGATCATTATACTCACTTAAATTTGCGAATATCACATGAACGCTTGTCGGTGAGAGTCTTAATTTTCTTTTTCGGCTGTGAAACAACCGTCCGGGCAAGGGTTTAAGGGCAAAGAGCATAAATGCAAATTCCTGCATTTTACCAAGCTGAGAGATCACTTATGCAATTGCTCAAGAAATCTATTTGGGAATACTGTAGCACAAATATAAAACAGTCTTTAAAAGGCCTCTTCATATCCTGACAGCACCCACCCCTGACCCCTTGGCTCACACACTAGAGGAGACGCTGAGATGTGTTGGTGCTTTCTGAGTTGTACAATCTTTCTCTTTTCATTGGGCTGCACTGCCTTCATTAATAGCGTCTTTTATTCCCGCTGTCCGCGCCTAGGGGCATTTATTTTTCACTCTGCTGATAAACCACTGTCTGTTGAATAACCGCAACTTTTATTAATTTATCCATATTGTCCTTTTCTTGGAAATTGTTACTCTTAAATGTTTTGTTTGAAAGCAATTACCGTGTAAAGCCATATCATGTATTTATCAGAAGTAATTACATTTCTAGCTGAGCTTTTCCTCCCAAACCTTAACACATTTTCACAGTAGCTTTTATTATGCTATTTGCGAAAGAGTTGCTAATTGACGTCTCTAAACAGTGCCTACTCGGGTGTGTAATGCAATTAAAAAAAAACACAGTTGTGAAATCAGCATCCCGTTACATTGCATTATTAATGAACAGCAGAACAAATTGGGGAGAAATTGCTATATTTTTCCTACTCTTCATTGGCAGTGTGTTTTTTATTATTATTTTTTATATATATATATATATATATATATATATATATGTGTGTGTGTGTGTGTGTGTGTGTGTGTGTGTGTGTGTGTGTGAGTGTGTGAGTGAGCTTTGCTTTATCATTTTGCCCTGGTTTGGATTGAGTGGTTGTAGGGGAATCTGTGAGCTTCTAGACCACCACTGTAGCTATTTAGTCCCTTGTTACTTCAGGGGGTGGTCCATCTGATAAAGACTAGTGGTTCCAACCGTCATAGCTTGTCTGCATACTTGTGTCATCCAGTCTGAAAGATTTATGACACTTTTCAATAAATTAAAAGCTTTTCTCCCAACATGTTAAGGTCATTTAGGACTCGTTTAAGACTGCATTTATGAGATAACTCACCATAACTGCATATTTTAACATAATTGTGTGCGTTTTTGTCTGCAGAAGCGGCTCAGTGTATGTGGAAAATCGAACGGGCAGCCATTCAAACTCAATTTGACAATCAACTTTGTCCAGTCTCTGTGCTATTTCTCGCTAAAGATATGACCGATAGCACTATCATTATACTCGCTTAAATTTGTGAATATCACATGAACGCTTGTTGGTGAGAGTCTTCCTTTTCTTTTTCAGCTGTAAAACAACGGTCCGGGCCAGGTTTGCCACCATGTGGACAAACTAATTAGAGCAAAAACAATTTGAGGCGCGTGTGTGACTGTGACTGAAGATGATTGGTGGGCGATTAGGCCCGCAGGCCCTAATTGAATAGCCCTGCTCTAGATGTTTAGAAAGGTTTCATCATCTGTACGATGGTACTGTACAGTGTAGTAAGATTTATACAGAATAATGAATTTAATTCATCCCTAAAGCAGCTCTGGAGAAAACAGTGATGTCTTCATCCAGCTCAGTTCAGTTCACGTCAAATAGTGTTGTCCAGTGCAGTCAATTCAATCATATTTGCAAATATCAAGTGTCCCTAACTAAGCACGTCAAAAAGCAACAATGGCAAGGGACAGCAAACTCCATCAGTGACAGAAATGGAGTCAAAAACTTTTGGAGAGACCAGGCTCCGTCTCCTCTGACCAGACAAACGAACGTTTGTGGCTTAATTCCATGTCAGAGTTGTGGACCGATATCTTTCAGAATATTTCATGCAGTTCCTTTTAATTTGATATGTTTAACCATGGCAACTAAAGATCTATTTAGAAGCTGTTTCTGTGTCGTCTTCATTTTGAAGCCATTAATATAGGTATATTTAGCTTATGAATGGCTAAGAAAATTCATGGTTTAAATTTATTATTAGAAAGACTTATTGACGAAGGGCAGCTTCAGTAGTTACTTTACAGTTAGTTACTGTAACACCTTATCCAGCAAACACAAACGACCATGACTGATCCATCTTCATCCTTAAAGAAGTTCCACTCCTGCTCTGCACTCACTCTCTGCGGTTGAGAGAAGGAAGAACGGAGAAAATAGTGCTACCGTGGGCCAGCGGTATTCATTAAGATAACATAAAGCTTGTTACATTAATCATTTTAGTCCAGGCCCAAAATAAAAGTGCTCAAGCCATCCCTCTCTCCTTTCTCACTTTCCATTTTGTCTTTCGCCTACCTTCCTCAGTGCCCCATTTTAACGTGCTTTAGGGGCCCTCGGGTCTCTTCATTTTAAATTAAAAGCGCTGTCAGCCCGGCCTCCCTGGGTGTTTGAGCATTTCCTCATTTACGTACCATAAAGTCATCATTCTTTCCCTCATCTTGTTTTTCCTATGGCCTCATTCCGCACTGGGGTTGGGAAGTGTTGAGGGGCTTACTATATTACCAATGCCACCCATGGAAGTGATGGATTATTTTCGATTATATTAGATTGGTAACACGAAGGAATGCTGATGTATTGACAAATAAAAACACTCATGGCCTAGAAAAGCTTTGAGAGCAGGCCTACTTCTCCAAGCAAACTTACATTTGTTGATGTGCGCTGATGTCTGATATCTCTGACATGTTTGCATTTGTAGGTATCGTTCATCCAGAATCTGGTGTTCTGTGTGGAGAGAGCGTATCGTGTGCCAGACTTTGGCATGTGGGAACGAGGAAGCAAGTACAACAATGGTAGCACAGAGCTGCACTCCAGGTAAGTTTGATCATTGTTTTTTTTGTGTTCCTTTTCTATAATTTTGTCATTAAATACAGCTGCAAAATTTAAGGTAAGGGTGCAGTAAAACATTGGTTATTGGACAATATTAGAGTTCAATTTTAAATAGCACATGGCGCACAGAGCATGTTTCTTTTCTCTAAAGCTGTATTTTTCACTAGGTACCAAGTCAGCATTCCTCATGCTCGAATAAAACAAACTTTTGTTTACTGCTCGCGTTTATGAAACCCAGCACCTAAAACAATGTGAACGATTCAGCTCATGTTGAGGAGGTTATAGATTGGAGCATGTAGCTATGTTGGCCTTCCAGTAAAGGTGTCACTTCATTTCACCTCATCTGGGTGAGTCCAGGAGTGACTGAACTCTAACTGAGAGGAATCACATTGAGAAGCTCCTATCTGCCCGTTGCAGAAATGATTCTTGGTGCTCTGCAGACATTATGCTTTATAGAAGAGCAAGTCAATAGGCAGTGACTCCCAACACATGGCTTTGCCTCTCTTTCATAACCAGGCTCAATAATGATTCTCTCCATCACTGCTTCCTTATCTTGCCGTCACAGCATCCCCACTGAGGGCCAATTAGAGTATTGACTTCTGCTCTTTGCACTTTTTAACTAAACAAAAAATATTGTTTAACATTTTTTAAGCGGATATTGAAATATTTTATAATGATCAATTTATGATCTTAAAAATGATCTTTCAATTCAACCATTCAACCATCACCAACATATATATTTATTACACATTATAGTAACACATTACAGCAGATCATGGTTCCCCCTCATGTTTTATCCAGTTTTGTCATTTTTTGCTTTACCAGATTGAATGTAAAAAAGATCATAGTCTGTCAGGATCATTGTCAAATTTTACCAATATATTTGGGGCTGAGCATGTTTGCTTTCTGTCAAGGCAGAAATTAGTAGTGTCTGAACCTCATGTAGCTTGATTGGGATCATAGCTGATGGTTTTGTTGGGAAGGGATGCACGACGCAGAGCTGGATTCTACAACATTCTTTTCAATTTGTAATCATCCCCAATGTCTTTCAGTTTGTTTGTTTTTTCGTTTTCTGCATTTTTACTATTGATTTTTCTTTACCAATAGCAGTTGGGTGCTTTTTTTTATTTCTTACACCTAGGTCTAATCATGTACTCTAATTGTATGCTTCACAAGAGTGAGTGGCTGCAGAAGCAAAAATAACCAAAATTATTACCTTTGTTTAACTTCAAAGGAGTCTTTCATGGATGAAAATGGCTTTGGATATTGGCACCTGGAACAGAACAGTACTTAAAAAGAGCTCAGTTCTCTGTCTGTGAAAAGTGCTCAAATAGCAAGAGCAATATTCATTTTGTCTTAAAAAGGAGAAGTTTGATGTGACTGTGAATCTGATCTGTTGTCTTCTAGCTCAGTGGGACTAGCCAAAGCTGCTCTGGAAGCCATCAATGGATTCAACCTGTTTGGAAATCAGGTACTGCTGCCTTTAGCTAATAATGGGTTTATCCACTCAAAAAAAAAAATCTGAATTCTGTCGTCATTTACTCACCATAATGTCATATGAAACATCTATGATTGTCTTTCTTCTTGTTCTTCTTGGAACACAAAAGGAGATTACATTTTGACCAAACTGATACTTTTCATCAAACCTGCGTAATGGCTAACAAACAAGAAGATTATAATAAAGTCCACACAATGGGGGGATTTTCCACCTTTGAATGCTTTTTGAGGAACTGTTTAATGTTCAGAGAAGACTGATTTTAGTAGTTCAAAACAGCTAAATGACACAATGTACCAACAGCTCTCTTCATCTTTGTAATAAATAAATGTGTCTGCTTCTTCAGGTGATCTATTCATTGCATGAATGAATGTGTCGAAGGCAAGAGAGAAACGCAACAAAGTGATCAAGATTATTGGGTTAGACTGTGTTTGAGCTATCCATTTTGTCAGATTTCCAACTTTGATGGATGGTGAATACTTCTATCTGATTTTGGTGCGCTTTTCTTTTTGGAGTGGCCATTAGTGTAATATATTTGTTCTGGTGTTGAGGGAAAATCAAGATGGCAGTGGGCCTCATCCATTATATTTGGTAATGGACTGGAAAAGTGATAACATCCTCAAAGCGTGTCCATTTTGGAAGAAGGAACACCCCCCCCCCCCACCCCAATCACACACAGATGTAGGCCCTTCAGATTGGATTAAGTCAAGTCCATTGGTTGTTTTTAAGTTTTTTAACAGGATGCGCAAGATTAAAAAAATATGGTGTATTTATTTGTAGTTACAGTTTTGTTTTGACTGTTTGCCAAGTTTGCCTCTTCCTCCCTAATGTGGCTCTTTGTGTTCTGTCATTAGCAGGGAACATGGTGCAGTGTATGAAATGACTTTATGGAAGTAACAGCTTTAGACAGTGTTGTTCTGAATTAATGGAGGACTCAAATGAGTGGCTTTGCCATGTGTCTCTCAGTTGGATGGAAGGCGTGCTGTGTCATCACATGAGTTATGTTATTAATGATGACTCTCACGCTCCATTTCCTCAACTAACTCTCAGCATGGACGGCAGAGCTGGCACTTTCATGTGTTTCTTTGGAACAGGAGCTGTCAGAGCACAGTTATAACAGGATAAAAGCAGGTAGATCTTTTATGCCATATGTTGAGCTACATATTGCTCGGCTTTCTCAGCTTTTAATTAAAGTCTCATTATTTTGAAACCATTGTACAAATGGTTAGATTTGGGGTTGAAAAACCTAGTCATTGTTTATCTACACAGCATTCTGTCTTTAGCATGCTAAATGTCACACACCAACTACACCAAGAAGATGGTTTTTAAATTGACTCCCTTTAATTTTTGTTAAAATAATATATATTTTTAATATTCTTGTTTTTCCATACATTGAAAGTCTAGTCAACCAACTGTACAAATTACAAAAAGACATCATAAAAGTAATCATGAATCAAGTGATGAAAATTGCAGTTATGGTTTTGTGCAATAAATGTAACGGATACGTAAATATACATAGACTTACTTTCAAACATTTTTGGGGGGCAAATATTCATGTTTAGCTAAAGTCAGTTCTTCCTCTGCTGAAGTCTACATATCACTGACACACCTCCTCTTCTCACACTCTTCACAGTCATTTACATTACAATCCCTCTCAGCACATCAATCGTTGGTTCAGATGCTTGGATAAGCATTTTGGTTCTTTGGTAGCTTCTTTAGATGAGCTAAATGTGCCACAAAATGGTGCTTGTTGTATAATCGGTCTACAGACACTGAAAAAGTGAAATTGAAAAAGCTCTCACAGTTTAAATGGAGAGGTGTGAGGGGAATGCAGAGAAAAGAGAGAAGTAATAGTTTTGTTTTGTTTTTCTGGAATGGATGACCCTTGATAACTAATAAGCTTCTGCTCGCCGAGGTTATTTGCAAAATTGCCTTTTAAATTTGTGAGCTGTTTTTATGTAATAAATAAATAAAACATTATATACATCATCAAGGAAGTTTAGATTCTATATAATTTATAATTTCTATAAATTATATACATATTCTCTATTTGAGTCATTTTGTGGGTGTATTTATTTACTACTGTGAATATACAAACTGTTGATGAATTATTAAAGAGTGTATATAAGTGTGTGTGTATATAGTCTACAAATATGTTTGCATGTTTTTATTATTAATCGTGTGTGTGGCAGTCGCTGTCTAGTCTGGTGTACTGTAGATTATGCCTCTGAGCTGAGTTTAGATTGTGAATTTCATTTGGGGATGGTGAGGTTGGTTGATTTCAAAGTTTTTCAGGAAATGAGGTGGAACTGTTGCTGTGTGAAATACCACAAGCCCAAAGTAATCACTGAAATCTGACTCTCTCTCTCTCTCTTTTTTTTAAGTAAATGCATCTACGCAGCATGATGGTTTTGTGGAAAGGAGGGCTGGTTTGCAGAATCAGCCTTTACATTTCTAATATGGAGGTTTTAAGTCAATCATATAACTGACAGAGCTTTGTGAAAGAGTCTAGGCACACTATCACCTGTAACAGACACTGGTGAATTCCAGCCGTCAAGAGGAGGTGAGAAGATGGCCATAATAATGTTTGATTTGTGATGCTTGCTTTACCTCTGCCTTGCAGGGATGCTCCTGGTCAGTCATTTTTGTGGATCTGGATGCTCATAACAGGAACAGACAGACTCTGTGCTCTCTCCTGCCGAGGGAGTCTCGGTCTCATGTGAGTTATTTTGCCTGCTATGCATAAACTGCTGATCCATTATTAAAAGGGTCATTTAATACTTTTTTAAGCATTTTATTTTTCTTCCCCTAAGTCCATTTTTACATTACTGTTGGTCTAGACGTCCTGCATGAAAAATATTCTTAAATTAGTTTTAAGATGTCAATGTATATGCCCCCCTTGCATATGAAATGAGTAACAGTCCTTAGCCATTCTTTTAAGACCTCTCTTTATATGGGAACTTTAATCATAAATGATAGAAATTCACTTTACTGTCATTTCTTTACCTAAAATTGTTTTGTTGAGTTTTATGTGTTTTAAAATTCCATATTTCATAATGTTACCAAAGCTGAAAAATGCATATTTTCAACATGTTTAAAGGCAGTGCACTATGCAGAAATGTTCTTCCTTTGTAAGTTGAGGAACGTTGTTTGATTCAGTGGCCTGAAGGCTTATGAATTGCATGCATTAGATTCTGACTAAGGTGTTATTAAAACAGCAGAGGCTAAAGTAGAAAAATTGCCCATTCTCAGGATGAGAGTGGCCACTTATCTCTTAGTTCCCTCAATATGTCCTGATGAAAGAGCAGAGAGTCGCTGAATGTCTTATGCTAGTGCTCTTGTCATGTAGAACACAGATTCGGCCCTCCTGCCCTGCATCAGCTACCCAGCGTTTGCCGTGGATGATGATGCTCTGTATTCCCAGACTCTGGACAAGATAGTCCGCAAGCTGAAGGGCAAGTACGGCTTCATGCGCTTCTTACGGGACGGCTATAGAACAGCCAATGAGGACAAGAACCGCAAGTACTACAAACCTGCCGAGATGAAGGTGAGTGTGGTTAGCATATTAGCTGAAATGGAGAAAGACCAAAAGCAATTCAGTGAAAAGGAAAATGAAAAGAACCCTTTCCCCATGTTCAGTTTTAGCCCTTTCATTTTAGAAACAGAGGTTTTGCTACAAAGGTTATTGAAAATAGCATTTTTATACGCATCTTTTAATCTGGTGCAGATCTGCAGATATATCTCTCAGGAGCATATGAGGGCTGTGGGTAAATCCCATTTGATTGGGTTGAACTGTGAGGATATTAACTACAAAATTAGCCTGGGAACATGCTGCGTCTGAATCTGAAATCTGAAAAGGGAAGATTTAACCAGCAGCAAATCATCACATCAGCTGTCGGAGCTGACCTCCTGCTATAAACAAGTCCGCAAGTAGAGAGAAAGAGCAGTAAAAGAAGAAAAGGGCTCTTAGTAGGGCCAGTGCTCTGTCAATACATCCACCTGATTACTTCATCCACCCCTATCAAACAAATGCCACGGGACTCTCTTGTGTTTTAGATTGTGACTGTGGCAATACCAAGCTAATCCTTTGTGCACATTATCATTCAATAGTTTGGGGTCGGTATTTATTTATTTATTAATTAAAAATTAATACATATAATACTAAATATTAATAAATATGAATACTTATATGAATATTCTGCAATTGTGTATTGAACATGTACACTTATGTTTTTACAAATGTATTTTATTTTAGGTTTGTTTAAAAAAAAAAAATCCTTTGGTGAGAATGCATCACTCTTTTCACAAGAAAAAATGCAAGCAGCTGTTTTCAGAATTGATAATAATAGGAAATGTTTCCTTAGCACCAGATCAGCATATTAGAATGATTTGTAGAGGATGATGTTACACCGAAGACTGGAGGAATGGCTGCCGAAAATCAGCTTCGTCCTCACAGGATTACTTCTATTTTCAAATATACAACAGTCATTTTAAGTTGTAATAATATGTCATAATTTTAGTATTTAAAAAAAAAAAACGTTGGTAAACATATCCGCAGAGGGAAGAGACTTTTTACAACATAAAACAAACTTTCAGTCTTCAAACCTTTGAATGATTTTGTTCTTTTAAATAGAATAGTAGTGAAAGTGGTCTCAAATTTGCTGTTCTTATCTGAGGGTCTTCCAGACAAAAACCAGCCAAGAGACCAATCTGATGTAGATCAGATATTTTTGTTATTTATTTATTCATAAAAATAAAAACACACATGTTAGTGTGAAGGTATTTTTCTTATAGGTGGAAAGCAGTCCACTTAAATGTCATCTTTATGTTTTGTTTTTTGTTTTTTTAAGATACAGGAAATCATTGTATCATGTTCTTGATGTCTTTGTGTTATCAGCCTGTCATGCTCAGACAAACACAAACTCTTCTGCGTGGTTGGAGTTTCCATTCTGTCGAACCCCTAACTAAGTTATGATGGCAAAGGATTTCAAGCCTGATTGTCTCATAGTGACTTAATGTCCTCTGGTGAATGATATAGTCTCACTAAGTAATTGTGGTAAGTGAAGCCAAAGACTCATGAGACTCCTCCTGTTTACTGTGAGTGGGCTTCAATGTCTCAATGTCTATCCGCCCAGGAGACATTTATGTAATAAGTCTGCTTCATAGGGCCCCCTCCATCTCACTCTCCTCTCTGACTACACTCTCTTTCTCTGAGTGGTTATAGAAACCGATATTGAGGAGAAAAAAAAGTGGATTTTATTTTTAGACTTTCAGGGTTTATTGTAAACCTGTTGGTGCAACCGATGTTAAGAAATCACTTAGTCTTGAAAAAACTTTTCGCCGTTAGTTAGAGAGTAGGTCAATTTAGTTATTTCCTCTCAGTTTTAGATGTTGGCTCTACAAGTATCCCTATTTCTGTCCTGAAACAGTTTATATGCGATATGCCAAAGATGCGAGACCAGTCCAATTAACAGCCTTTGTTTCATTACATCCTAATCTCGAAGCGATTGTCTTCCTAGATTTCTAGCGGAGATAGAGAAGACTTAATTACATTTGGGAAAGGTTGAAAGACATTTTGTTCCCTGTCAGCCATCAGAGTGTGCTTTAGAATTGCACCTCTTAAGCAGCTCATTTCTTTTCGTAAGACGGATCTTCTGAATTGAGGTTGTCTTATAATTGGCAGCGATCAAAAGAGGATCACGGGATTGTATTATGAACGTTTCATCTCATGAATAGCGAGAATATTTTGAATGCATGAGCTTATAAGCTTGGTGAGTTTTAACTGCAGCTTGGAAAGTGGGTAGCTAAATGCGATTCATCTCTATTTATTTGGTTAGATATTGATACAAATGTTTCTGACGGATTACTCCCTTAGTAAACTCAATCTGCCCACACATGTGCACATCTAGCCCTAATTTCAAATCCTGTTTGAGGAGAAATCCTCTTTCTGTTTTTTCCAGAGCATCTGAAGGCACTTACATGTAGACTATACTTCCGAGTGAATTTGATAAAACAAGCGGCAGTCACATAATTTGAATTAATCATTGCTTTTTCACACTCCCAAACCATCTCTACATCTGAGCTGATTTTAATTTCAAACCCAAGTGATTCATTGCCCTGCTCTAGGGAAAGAGAGACAGAGCACTATGGCTTTTTAATGGAGTTTCTGCTTGACTGCTATACTTCAACATAATTGTTTTCTGTTTTCCTGAACTGTCGTAACTGGAAAACAGTGGTTGTCTGGCATTTCCTTTTAATGATTTAAATGGCTTCCATTTTATGTACTGTATGTGTGTTTTGCTGCAGGTAACATATTGCTGTAAGTCAGTCAAAGTACAGGTTGTGTGGCTCTCAAAATGTACTAACTGTTTGAGAGTAGTTTTTTTTTTTTTTTGTCATTTCATTCTAACAACCATATTGCAACTCACACAGGTAGACTGAGGAATTCACATACATCTTTTCCTTGTTCACGAAGCAATGAGACATTTGAACAGTAATGATCACTGAGTGATGTTTATGTAAGGACTCCTCATGTACACAGTGCCTTATTCTCTGCTCTGTGATGTTTTTCAGCTCTTTGACGGGATTGAGTGCGAGTTTCCTCTTTTTTTCATCTATATGATGATTGATGGTAAGATTCATGACTATCAACTTGTAGGCTCTTTTATAATAAATTTAAAGTTAAATTTAAAGTAAAAAATGGCAGATGAATTTGCATGTCTGTGCCTGTATATTTTGCAGCTTATAAATCTATATTAAAAGTCATTTGAAGGTGCACGAAGCGATTTTTGCCAAATGATGTTGATATTTGAAAGCACCAGGACAAATACGCTGTGTATTCAAGCAAAAGCCAACACAGACTAGTCAAAATCAGCATAACTCTCCAATCAAGAAGAAACAAAACAACCTCAGCATACGATTCCAGGCCTTCACGTTTCTTGAGTTCTCTCCACTGCAGGAAAGCTGCTCCAAAATTTGATCGTAACCCTTCTTTTTAATGTTTTGTTCCTCTGAAAATTTCCTCCCGTTTTTTTTTCTGCCATTTTTGGCTATACATAGTCGATCTGCTAATATCCGTCCTGTGCACTCACTGAGCTCTCTCTTCTCCCCATCACTACTAGACACTCCCCTTACTGCTGATTGGCAGAAAGATTGTTTTGGGACTCTGGTCAATAGCCTTTTTCAAATATTGTTTAGTGCACCTTTAAGTGTTGTGATACTAATTTACCAGTTTACCTGAAGTATCAAAATATGCGTTTTACATAAAATGTACTTTTAACCACAAGAATAAAATAGGAAAATAAGAAACAACAAAACTATTCATGTAAAATGTAATTGTGGGATTTACCTTTTTACTCTTTTAAAGCTGCAGTTGGTAACTTTTGATGCTCTAGCGGTTAATAAACAGAACTGCGTGCGTCTTGCGGAAGAACATCGTAGCCGGAACTACTTCTCTCTGTTTATGTCTAAGAAGAATCACAAAGGTACTGGGTTACTCCGCTGCGGTGCTCCCGAAGCATTCATTGTGGATTCATGGTGTACTCACTTATTATATACATTTTGTAAATTTTGAACACAAAGAAAGTTACGAACCGCAGCTCTGATTGGTTGTTTCTTAACGGGAGTGGTGTATTTCTGCAAATGGAGCACTGGGAGGAGTCAGAGGAGCTTGATTTTTTCACAGATTATCTGTCTCATATTCTACTGTCAGGACATAATGACAGGTTTCACAAATATGTAAAAAAAAAAATACATTTTTACAAAAGTTACCTACTGCAGCTTTAACAATAAATCATACTGTAATTCATAGTTTTCACTTGCATAAACTATGAATTAGCAGAACTAAATATTATGCAATGTTAAGCCATTTACCGATTTTCACTGAATCTCGTAACAAAAATTGTTACTGTAGCATTTTACAATATTTTTCTACAGCATTGCATATAAATGCTGAGCTTGCTGAGACCAGGGTCACTTGTATAAACATCCCATCAGTGTTACCTGGAGGAAGGGGATGTAGAGTTCTATAATTTCCCTTTTGTTGACCTCTCGTTCAGGTGTGTTTAGGGGAAATCCTGCTCAAGTCAAAGAGTACCAGGAACTGCTAGAGGCTGTCATCTTCCAGTCCTCTGAAGGTAACTTGCGGACGCATACATATACATATGCATATGCACCATCTTTTTGGACAAACTGCCAATGCTTGTCATGTTGTGATGTACTCTGCTTGCCAGCCAGTGTCCTCCAGCCCCTGCCAATGACTGTTATTTTCCCATTACCCTTTATTAGAGTGGTCCTTTCGTATTCATCTCTCCCTGGCTGCGTGATTTCCTCAGACGTGTCTCAGTCAAGTGCACAACAGACAGAATTTGCCCATTATTTAAACAGACCAAAACACCGGTCGTCTCTCCACAGACAAACAAAACATGCTGTCCAACAGTCCTTCAGACCACAACAACAATAAGCAACTTAACTAGTTCAGCTCTCTTCATTTGCTTGCAGTGAGCCTCGCCAATACAGAGGAGAGCTCAGCTTAGTTAACTAAATTATGCTCGACAGAGAAAAGGTGAAAAGGTGGCTAGGCGACCTGATTGCTGCTTTTTCTGTATCATTTTTACAATGATACTTATTCATTGGCAATATCCAAATAGCAGCCAGCATCAATTTAAAGACATTTCGCACACTTCCGAGTTGTACTGCTGTTGACCTGAATATCACGTTTTAAATGAAATATACAATTTGACCACTCAGTTCATTTATTCTTTTGCAAGCAGAAATGGTTCTAAAAGCACTATATCTGTAACTTTATACTCTACAGAACTGTTGAAAGAATGCTTTTCTGTATGATTATTTAAAATGTCATTTAACCCCCAAAGCAGAATTTTCAGCAGCCACGATTCTTCAGAAATTCTTCTAGTATGCTGGTGAGATACTGAAACACTCTGGAACTCAAAAAATGTTGTCTGATTTGATTCTCTGCAGGCCACGTGGTTATTCCCAAGTATTACTATGTGCCGGCAGACTTTGTTGAGGCTGAACAGAAGAATCACGGCAGCCAGAAGCGCTTTCCCAGCAACTCAGGGCGTGATGGGATGCTGTTCCTCTGGGGACAAGCCCTCTATAACATTGCTAAGCTTCTGGGTGAGTTTCAGATCCATCTAGAGCCAAAAGGGTCGAGGCTGCTTCACAGACACGCGCTGAAAGAGTTTACATAAATGTTATATTATTTATTCATGCAGTGACTTTATGCCATCTGCTCACATTCGCAGCTATAAATGATTTATAAATTAAACCTACAAAATGGGATCGTATTAATAGAGGTCAACAAATTTTCAAACGACTTCTTTTCCATACAGCGAAAGTGGAAGCTGGTGCTCTAAAAAAAGGACAAGGAAACAACATAAAAGCGACTTGTGCACTATTTTTTTCTGAAGCCATTTTTTATGAGGAACCGATACAGAAAACGGAAGTCATTATTCATTAATCTTCTCCTCCACCGTAGCTTTTGACTGATCACATCAAGTTGGATTTTCAGCGAATATCGAATTCTAAGTCTAATAACTGTTCTTATTAAGTATTAACATGATTTCCCCCCACAAAATGTTGTATTTCCAGCACTGTTATTACTATGCTGCACACCTAGAATTATTCATATTGTAGACAATAATTCATGTGTGTGCGCAGTGCAGTAAAATCCAGACCAGCAGAGCATTAGTAAACCCTGTCTGGGTTAAGAACGCAGTGGTTTAGGTTAAAGCTCACGTGAACTGAACAGTAATTCTTGTTCTATGTTTGCTGTTCAGTCGATGGTTTGATCAGGCCAAAGGACATCGACCCCATCCATCGCTATGTGCCGCGGGAGGATCAGAGGAACGTCAGCATGCGATACTCCAATCAAGTGAGCTGCATCCCATCTCTCTTTAGCCAACTACACGGATACTAGAACACATGTGAATGGCCTGGGTGTTTAATCTCTGTCCAAGCCTCGTGCTTAAATTGTTGCTGGCTTTAGCAGAAGCCCTGATACATCTCAGTATCGATCCTCTGCAGCTGACACCATTTTTAGAATGCAGATCCATTCCTTGCAGATCTGTAATTGCTGAGACAGACCACACTGTTGTTGATAAGAAAAACCTACGGACACCTGCTGTTTCATAGCTAGCACAGAGCTGCCTCATCTGTCCCTATAGACAGTCTGCAGTGTCGCTTTAATAACAGCATCTGCTCATTACAATGGAATTGTGTCAGAGCCCTGGAAAAAGTGAAACGGGTTGAAAAACGCACATGCCAATTTAAATTTCCATCACCATAGAATATCTAGTAAAAATCATGCAATTAAAACTTTATTAAAGCACAACTCTACTGCTAAACCTGGAGATAATTATTTATAGTTAGTAAATAAATGCAGCCTTGCTGAGCATAAGAGACTTCTATCAAATCATTAAAAAAACTGTAGTGCATGAACTATCATCACTCTTTTTAATGTGAATCTGTTTTGTCCGTCCTTTTCTATAAATCTCTCGCTTATTTTTGCTCACGTGTATCTAGCGGTTGGGAAGCTGCTTGTCAGCAGTCTTGTAACAGTGAAGGAGTGTTTATCGTAGACTGTAAATGTAATGTAGTGCTAGCTACTGAAATCAGATTTCATGTATGTAAGGATGTGGGGAGCCATCAGAAATGTCCCTTCCTGTCAAGAGCTCTGACTCTAGATCTGACACTAATATTAAAGCGAGCATGGTGACTGATGCAAGCTAACAAGGAGGTTGAGATTAGTGCTGAGTGCTTTTTTTTTAAATATATATATATATATATATATATATATATATATATATATATATATATATATATATATACATATATATATATATATATATATATATACATATATATATATATATATATATATATATATATATATATATATATATATACATACATACATACATACATACATACATACATACACACATATATATATATATATATATATATATATATAAATATATAATATATATATATATACATACATATATACATATATATTCACACAGTACAATAAAAAGCAGATTATTAGTAACAAGCCAAAATATTTGCCTTAATATCCACACTACTTTTAAGTAGTTTCCTGTGAATGTGCGCGTATTTCACTTTCTTAGCCACTATAGGTAAATAACTAAAACAATAACAAAGGTGCAGTAAAATAACAAAATTATTTGCACAAAACCTAGTGTAAATATGATTAAATATGAAATGAATAAATGAAAGTACTATGACAACAAGTACAAGTTTGTGACATGAAACAGAATAAGATAATTTAAAAAAGTGGAAGTGTCAAAAAAGTGGCCACACACATATTTTTTTAATAAAATAATAAAATCTTACCAACCACAAACTTGTGACCGGTAATATAAATTGAGTTTTAATTGCACAATTTTACAGCCTCAGACAGCTAAAATCAACATCTGTCAATAATTTCTGTAATCCTTGTGAATTATGAGAGAACACTCCCCGTCCTGAATGCAGTCTGCTAAAATTAAGCATATTAATTTATCTCTCTGAAACGTCGGAAAATGGATTCAAAAGTGCAGGGGATACAAATTAATCTAAATTAGGTAAACTGGATTACTTGTTCGTCATATTCACTTGTTTAATAAAGGCAACAGTATTTTAAATGCATTTATTTCATAAGCAAAAAAAAAAAAAAAAAATGCAAATGCAAATGCAATACCTGCCTACTACAAGATCTGTGAAATGTCAGGTGTAACAGCTGTTCTTTCATTCCTCCCCCACCTGCAGCCGCCTTCTCTTATCTACTTTCAAGGCGAGATACTTGACACCTCAAAAGAACGTTCTTTCATACCATGAAACCATACTAATGACAAGGTCTTCGGGAAACTTTTATTGAATATTGTCTCAATATTCATAATTTTGCTTAATTGTATATTGCCAGCAAAATCATCCCGAATAACCTCAGCCCTAGTTAAGATGTAGCGCTAATTTGACTGATATTGGCTTGGGAGTACAAGTTTGTCTAATCAGAGGCAGAGAGGGGCAGGCGGCTGTTTTATTCATGAGTGTTCCACTGCTGCATGGGAAACTGGGAGGAGCCCTGCTGCTTTGAAGGAGGGCGCTGCATATTGCACAGTAATGCGTGGCTTGCTTGTCTCTTCACTTTTGCATCAAAGGCTGCACTGACTAAAGGGCACGTTGCATTGGCTGCTGTTTGTTTGCGTGGTGTATTTCTGTGGTAGTGTGTGTTTGTGGATGGATTTAGTCATATGAAGTGTCCGTTTATGTTTGTTTATATATTACAGCCTGTCTTTGAGCATCTTTCTGCAATATTTATGCAA